>NC_133341.1:30024330-30324330 GCF_030506205.2 Paramisgurnus dabryanus | reverse complement strand
GACTATCAGGGCCAGACAGGAAGATAACTATGGATACACCATTAAGAAATTGCAGGAAGACCTGATAAGCCCAAGAAAGGCCTGCTTGACAGAGAGAGAGAGAGAGAGAGAGAGAGAAAGAGAGAGAGAGAGAGAGAGAGAGAGAGAGAGAGAATGTATATGTTTTTCTGGTCTGTGTCTCCATGATCCAGACTTTACGTGCACCGTTGCGCTTGTGAATACAGATTCGGCTTCTCTTCTTGTCCTATCCTTGTCTGGATACCAGCATGAGGGCATAAAGAGAAGGTAAAGTTAATATGCTGAGTGAAGTGTAAACATACAGTGTTATTATATCAGGGCCTTACGCTTAGGAGGCCAGACGTTCAAAACAAACCTTGAGAGAAGAACTGACGTTACTCACCCACACGCACAAGGGCGTGGTCTCTGTAAAGAAGAAACAAAAGCACATTCAATAATATGGTAGATTGGAGAAAAAGGGGATAGATGGGCATGTGCTGGAGAGTTTGGATGATGCATCAGAAACCAGATCATCTGATTGGATGAAGTCAGAGAACGGCACACTGGAAATAACTCAAATGATGGAAAAGACTTTAGGACCCAGTCTGTACTGTAGCTCTTTTTTGTAATTCAAAGGCATATTTCACCCAAAAATGTAAATTTTGTCTTTATTCCTCACCCTTATGTCACCACATTAGTTTTACCATCTAGGTTAACCAGATATAGTCTGGCTATGAGTAACCAACTTCTACCCGAAACCCAGTATCACGAAATTTCGTGATATAGTCATGTAACTTTTTCATGATATTGTCATGAATTTCCGCCTTTTTTACTGATAATATCACTAGTTTCTTACCATTGTCGCTTCGGTTTAGGGTTAGATTTACATAAAATGACATCTTTACCCAAACCCAACTCTAACCCTACGTCAGGCGACAATGGTTTAAAAATCAGAAAAAAAAATCTGATTTTTTTTTATAAAGCAATACTTAAAGGAACATGTATGTAGGATTGTGGCCAAAACTGGTATTGCAATAACAAGACTTGTGGCTAAAACTGGTACTGCAATCACCCAACTTGTGGCCAATACACAAAATGACAACATAAACATCAGATGAGGGCTGCAACTCCACTTTTTAAATGACAATATCCTGACCAGACCACTGTTGTCAGTGATATAAGTTTTTGAAATGAAAATGATTTCTTAATGTCTAGTGACATATCAGGGCCATTTTATGATTAATTGATATACATTTCTTACATACTGTTCCTTTAAAGTGACATCCTAACGCAAACACCAAATCTAACCCTAAACCGAAGCGACAATGGTTTAAAACTAGGACAGCACAGTTATGTGACAGTGACACGTAAACAGAAATTCGTGATACGATCATGAAAAACGCAGAAATTCGTGACAATATGTCTCAAGAAAAAAGAATCAAAAAGTTAAGTGACTATATCACAAAATATTATTGAGATTAATACAATTTAATTTTAATTAATTAAACTGGGTAGGCAATAAACTTGTGGTTTTTGCAAAAAAAGCTTGGGAGATGTATGATATCCAATCATTTAAGCAAAGTCAACAGTGATACATGGTGTTTGGTTTTATTTATTGATTTATTTTTAGGCTATGGTAAGACGTCTATTATATTTTCAGTTTTAGCCTAGACGTCTGGACTGTTTTTGGACGGCCATTAGACGTCTTTTAAAAGCAAATTGCTGATTTTACCGCTAGTGTATCAAGGAAGCTCTTGGCAACCTTAGTCACCTGTTTTTTGGTGTTTTTTTAGTGGTGGGCAAAGATTAATCACGATTAATCGCATATAAAATAAAAGCGAGTTTTTGCATAAAATATAAGTGATGTGTGTAATTATTATTTATATATAAATACACACACATTTATGTATGCATTTAAGAAACATTTACATGTGTACATATATACATTTATTTGTATAAATATTATATATAAATAAATAAAAAATATATAAATAAAATGTTTCTGAAATGTATATTTATGTGTGTGTTTAAATATATAAGTACACACACATCCAAAAACACACTTTTATTTTGCATGCAATTAATCTTTGCCAAACACTAGGTTTTTTGTGATATTATGGATTTTTATAATGGATGCATTTCCAGGAATATCTGAATGTTTAGCATGCAAAAAAAATTATTTTAGTTGACCATACATTGCATTAAAATATATGTTATATTTTACCATGGTTAAAGCACTCAATCAATCAATCAATTTTATTTGTATATCACATTCGTATAGCTGCTTGTATAGCAGTCAGACTGAACAAAGTGCTTCACAAAAAAGGATAAACATAAATGGCAAAATAGGATTAAAATAAAATAAAAACAAGCACTAAGATAATGCACTAAGTTAAAAGTCAAAAGCAGAAGAAAACATATACGTTTTAAAAGCGATATTATATAGTATTTTTTGCTAATAATAAACATTTACTAAATTAAAACAAATGCATCTTATGTAAAAGGCAAGATAAAACACACACACTTGTTTCCTAATGGATGGATGTAGTACAGGGCACAGGGTGGAGGTAATAATGATCCATCACAGTAAGATTCTGTCTGAACGCACGCACACGCACACACACACAAACACACAGCAGTAGTGGCAGGAGAACAGCTGCTATAGAGAGCGACATGATGAAATCCAGGTGGGATCCAATATCCATTAAAGATAAAGGTCTGCTGAAATAATGGTGTATGTGTTTTTTTTGTGTGTGTGTGTGTCTGTGTGTGTCTCATTATCCCCTAATATTCCTTGAGTTTTACTGGAGGACCTCAGCAAGGAAACGTCCCACTTGGATCATTAAAGTCACACTGGAAAACCTTTGACACAATCTCAAGACTTTATAGAATCGAAAAGCTTTCACACCTTGTTTCGGCTTCTGTCACGCTGTGAAAATAAACAGCGATACCAAGATAAATGATCTCAAATATCTGTAAACAATTTACACAAAAATTCAGTACAGCAAACCACACAACCAAAATGAATAGAGTAGCATTGAATCACGAAGATGAGAGATTCGCAATTATTTATGAAGGAAACTCAGGCACCTCTTGAAACCATATGTACAATAAACGTTTGTGTCTCTGCTCTTTGACTTTGGGATGCCTTCGTTAAATCCGGAAATTTGTGACACGTTTGATTTAGAACTGTTTTGACTGAAACTGCAGAAGCTCCTATATAACAATCAATCAAATGAAAGTGAAAGCTGTTATTTTTCTAACCTGCCATGAATGACAGCGGTATGAAGCAAACCTATAAATTCACCAAGTGCAACGCAGAGACTCACAACTCACACACAAACTCTCACGCACACAAACAGCGCATTGCTTCACATGCAGCCCCAAAAAATTTGAATCAGAAGCAGGACTTCTAGAAAGATGGACTGATATAGTGCCAAAGACTATGTATTTTATGTGTAGTCATTTCGTCGTATAGGAAATGTACAGACCTGTCAAAGACGTGGCTTAGTGCATTGGTCTGGTTGTGAGTTGTTCAAAGAAGAAGTATGGGTCTGATTTGGTTTCTCTGTTCCAGTAAATAGGAAATGACACATCAACATTATCAGTAAGGGGATTTGTAAGTGGGCTATTGACAAAAATTTCCACCAGATGTAGCCATCAAGCCAAATATTGAATTCATATAAAGAAATCAGAACATTTAAGTATACAAGTTGAGTTATAATAACTAAAATAAAAATACAGCATTTTTACACGTGAAACATGAACTTATGTCATATTGCGCACTGTAAACACAATCAAAGCTTCAAAAACACAGAAAGAACGGGACCTTTAATATAAAATGATTAGTTTATGTTCATCTGAAGAAAGAAATTCATATGCATCTGGAATGGTATAAGGGCGAATAAATTACAAGAGGATTTTTATATTTGAGTTAACTATTTCTTTAACATCCAAAGGGTTGCCTAACCCTGGCTAGTATTCTGCATGGGAACTTCTCAGATTGCAGATTAAAGCCTTCCCATCTCATTTATGCTCATGAGAACCGAATGTTTCAAGAAAGAAAGCAGTAGTAGAGATATAGCCAAATCCTGTACCCATGGCAGAAGGATATGCACAGTGTCATGCAGGAGACTGCAAATGCGTGGTGACTTGTTAACCACACATCACAGATATCTTATCACTATATGTCTGCAGAGGTCAGAGTGCATCGACTTTTAAGGCTCCTTTAGTTTGCTTAGATCAGATAATTAAACACAACTTAACAAACAAAAGCGACTACAGGGCATTCAAGTTATACATTTTATCAGTATGTGTGTTCCCTGGTTTCAAACCCATGACCTTTTGTGCTGCTTACTCAATGAGCTTAAGTTGATTTTTAAATGTCTCTTCAAATTAGTGTGCAGTTGTTGTGGTAATGAGCTAAGCATAAAAAACAAACACAGCAAAAAAGATGTAGTGGCACAAAGCCAGCGACAAAGAAATGCCTCTCTCTCTCTTTCTCTCTCTCTCTCTCTCTCTCTTTCTGAGGATGCATGTCTTCCTGACACACCCCTGCAGGTGTTGACTGACAGGTTGTAGGTGTGATGAGATTGCATGTCTTGTTTTTTTCTGAATGACAGAAGAGCTGGCCGACGAGACAGCACAGCACTTATCTCATGTCTGTTGGCAGTTGCAGGAAACACATGCACACGCACAAGACATTAAACACACCTGAGGCATCCGTGAAATATTTCCAGGCGTTGTTCATTGCGGCATTGAGCAGTATGCAAATGCAACAATGTTTGAATGCATGTGACAGAATGTCAATGTTTAGATGGTGAAAGGTGAGTCGTCTTTTGAAAGACGTTGTTTCAGTATATGGCAAAACAGGCAGTTGACGATATGGGTACAGTGGTGTCAGATGGTCTTTGATGGATCTTCAGTAAAAACTGTTGGGGGTTCACCGAAACCGAACGATCGCACAGACGATAGTGTTGTTTATTTGCATTTGTTGTTTTGCGAGGATTTCAAGCATCTATTTTTCCGAGGCATTGCAAATGTTAACACTGGTTCACATGGTGCTTCTGGTGACTTTATAAACAATTTTATAACAACTTGGTTGTTATTTAAATACTGTTAGTGAAAGATGGGCAAAGGGTAAAGAATACAGTTTTTTCTGTATAGTGTGGAAGGCAAAGCATGGTTAAGGTCTTGAAAATGATGCATATTGTGTGACAGTACACATACTGTACACTGTAAAAAAATTCCGTAAAAATTACAATGTTATTTCAGCTGGGTTGCCGGTAATTTACAGTAGATTTAAATTTATGTTATTTACTGGCAAGAGTTTATTCAAAGTTAAACAATTTTTAAATATTAACAAGTCTTTATCTTTACAGAATAAAACTATACAATAGCAGCCTCATGCAAAGCATTCTGGGAACCAGAAATCATCATCAACCTTTTTCTGTTTTTTGCTTCAGATTTTGTTTCCCAAAATGTTTTGCTTGATGCTGTTTTTTTAGTTTTACTCTGTAAAGACAAAGACTTGCTGATGTTTAATGTTCATTTAACTTTGAACAAAATGTTGCCAGTAAATAACATACATTTAAATCTACGGTAAATTACCGGCAACCCAGCTGCAATTTCTACGGATTTTTTTTACAGTGTATGGATATGGGTAACTTTTAAATAAATGGGTTGTGATGAACACTAATCGATCAGAAGCACAATTGACTTCCATAGTAGGAAAAAACAATACAATATTGGTTGAAAAACATTCCTCAAAATATTTTCCTTTGTGTTCATCGGAACAAAGAAATGTATTCCTTCTCAGACAGCAGATGACTCCAGGCCAGATCCGCACTGGTTCAGCAACGGAGCTGCTGACTTTGGCATGGATCCGGCATGGATCCTGCGCAGATCCAGCCCAAAGTCGTCTGCTGTCTGGGTAACAATTTAGCAAAAAATAAAAACTGCAGCTTTAATTAGCATTGAAATGCATCAAAATAAAAAAATGACGATAGTGTTGTTTATTTGCATTTGTTGTTTTGCGAGGATTTCAAGCATCTGTTTTTCCGAGGCATTGCAAATGTTAAATCTGGTTCACTTGGTGCTTCTGGTGACTTTATAAACAATTTTATAAAAACTTGGTCGTTATTTAAATACTGTGTGTGAAAGATGGACAAAGGGTAAAGAATACAATTTAAGTCAATTTAACCTACTATTTTAAGTTTTGACTTGTGATAAGTTGACATAACTTATAAAAAAAAGTTGAAATTGTTTAACTTAATTTGTTAAGTTAAAGTAACATATAAATAGCTTACTGTATATGTAGATTTTACATCATTTTTACAGTGCTAGTATGTTGTTGCTACCCTATTACACAGCAAGTCGTTTTATTGTCACAAAAAAATTGATCAATGTTTTTTTTTGTCACGATTTTCCGCTGTTTTTTGTGCCTCTGGAGCATGAATGTCTTTTTCGTGCCACACAGCACAAATGACTATAAATGTTTTTTTGTGTCTGTGCCATGACTTTCTTTATCGTGTCATTTTATTTTTTCCTCATCGTTTTTTCCTATTTTTAAATTATTGTCGCTTGGGGTTAGGGTTAGATTCAGGGTTGCATAGGATGTAATTTTATCCATTGTTTTTTTTCATGTTTTTCGTCCGCTTTTAAAACTACTCTAGCCTGGAGTTGGGGTTAGAGTTGGGGTTTGGGTTAGGAAGTCGCAGAAAGTGATTCTTACCCAAACCCCAAGCGGTAAAAAAATTGTAAAAACGTTGAGAACCCAATATGTAAAATATCATGATAAAGAAAGTCGTAGCACAGACACAACAAACCATGTATAGAAATTAGTGCACTGAAAAAAATTCTTCATTCAATTTAGACATTTTTTTTAAGGTAAGTGGTCGCAATCAATTTATTTAAGCTACATTTAAACAAAAGTTTTTTGTTTTGTTATTCTAATATTTATGTTTGTTTAAATGTAGCTTAAATAAATTGATTGCGACCACTTACCTTAAAAAAATTGAGTAAATTGAATGAATCTTTTTTTCAGTGTGCTGGGTGGAAAAAAAGACATTTATATATGATTATAACACGAATTTCCGTGAAAGTGGTTGGTTATTGGACACAAGCACCAGAAGTGTCATTTATGATAAAATATTGCTGAAACTTTTTGGAGAAAGACCCTCATTACTTGAGGTTTGTTTACTTCAAAAGTGCTAAGAAAAGATAGTTTGCAAAAAATCATCCAAACTGATCACGTTGTTACCCAAAATGACTCTTTAAGGGCGTGGCGCGATTTTCCTACTCTAGCAATCAAAATGAATAGGATCAAAGCCAAGAGAAACAGATGAAAAACTACCATCCAGTTTTGTTTTTTAAGAAAGCTTTTTTTAAAAGCTTATTTGGTACAATGATGGTGGAGGCTTTATGATGAAACGCGCTCTTCTGTAAAACTGTTCTCTTTATAAAAAGTAACATGAAATGACATGAGAAACGAGCTAATTTCTGGGAGATATCAGGGACAATCAGTCTGTGTTTTAAAGTAAGTCCCCCCTGATCTATTTGGGACTTTTCCACATGGATGTAATGTAAAACCTATGGGACAGGCCCGAGGCGCAGCGCTGCCCCGAGCTATAGAAACATCTCACCGCACATGTTGTCAAAGTATGAGGAATTCGTTACAAATGTTGGTCAGCTGCAGCTCGTTGGTTTCTTCAGAGCAATGTAGAAACTGAAAAAGAGAAGACAACAGAACAGAATCATTATTTATCTGCACCGGACCCTTTGATCTTCATCATAATTTTAGACAATGTCCAGTCCTGCTACGAAGTTCCCACAGCAATATTACTTACTGATCTACTTACTTCCATGTCTATGTAAATTCTTGTATTAATTTAGTGAAAAACATGAGAAACAGTTGAGAAACATAATTCAATATTTGTATAATACAATTGTTACATTTTATTATTACATTTATATTTATAACTTTTACTACAAACAGCACAAACTCCCATACTGGAACATTTTGATACCCAACCAGACCTAAAACCACAACAGATGCCACACCATTATAAAAGCAAATGACTTATGGATGTAAAATATAATATTCTGGCAGATGTGTTTGTGAGAATGATATGCCCATCACCAATGAACTTAAAAATGTGTTTGTGTATGTGTGTCTGGTGATGTATTTCAATTAGCCTATGCACAAACACTTTAAAATGATCTTTTACTGTTTTGACAAATCAAACATGATGTATTGAACAGCTGGATAAGTGAGTACATTGGTTAAAAAAATGTATTACAGCGCAGCAGAGAGAGACTTGAAACTCGACAAAACCTGCTGGGCTGAAGAGCCTTCATCCATCAGATCTGTCAGCTCACTCCCAGTGCCTGAGCAGAGGCTAAGAGGATGAAATAAATCACACTGTTACCCACAACAGTCACCCACTCACACTGACACTGAGTTATTTTTTAAATGCACCCGAGGAATGCATGAGTCATATAAATTCAGTTTAGTACAACAAATATACACAAATAGAATCAGAAATCGAAATAGGTATTTAAAAAAGTTACATACATGCACTCTCTGTCATACATGTACACACACTATAAAAAGTGAAAAGTTGGACCAACTTAAAAATACAACATTTTTAGAGAACTTTATTAAGTTAATATTTTTTATATAAGTGTTTAGTATACAGTATAGCGAAATGCAAACATTTAAAATTAATGCCAAATAAATGCATGCAATAATAAAATGTGCATAACTATAAAGTTAAATGATCTCCAAACTAATGCATTTCATACATTCAGTTGTACAAGTCCATCTAAACTGCATGCTGTAACCATGGCAACAGAGATCAGCACTGTAAGTTCAAATATGGCAGCATGTTGGAAATAGCAGCTGGGTCCCAATCCAAGGGCTGCGAACTTCTAAGGACAAGACCTCAAAAGGCGAGCACTCGGTCTTTAAAGGTGGCAGCCTCCGAAGTCCATGAAGAGAAATAAAATGAGACAGTCTAGTCTTTGGAAGACCCATAATTTGTGTCACCTGCTGTGCGCTCCCACCGCGCCTGTCAGCAGGACACAGTGGAGACGTTTCGGTCTTATTAAAATAAATACGGAACTAGAAAATAATTTTTTTTTTTTTGAAAATATGACACGTTGATGTAGATTAAACTTACCAACAGTATACCAAATTAATCAACCTTAGAAATATACGCAACATAAAATAATATAAATACAAAACATATCTTATAATACTAAAGCAGTGACAAGAAAAGTTTTTTCTGCTAAATACACACTTTTATTTAATAAAGGTTTTAATTGTTTATTTTAAAATATCCAGCCATTATATTCAGCCGTTACAGGCGCGCAAGGAATCTTGGGGTAGCCTGTAAAAGCTCAAAAAAAGGACGCATTTTGAGGCTTCATTTTAAGCATCCTTCAAATTGGGATGGCTTACTATCCTTAAAGGAATAGTCTACCCTTTTGCCATATTAAACTATGTTATAACCTTAACCTAGACGAATTAATTCATACCTATCTTTTTTCAATGCGTGCACTGTACAGCGCGTTGTGAATGTGTTAGCATTTAGCCTAGCCCCATTCATTCCTATGGTACCAAAAAAGAGTTTTATTTTGTGGCACCATACAGTACTTACTGATATAACTCCTCGTGTAACAGTCTTTAAATAGGGAAAACACGGAAGTGTTTGGTTGCTTCCCTGTTTGGTACCATAGGAATGAAGGGGTCTAGGCTCTAACACCTTCACGACGCGCTGTACAGTGCACGCATTGAAAAAAGATAGATATGTATTCATTCGTCTAAGTGGAGGTAATAACATAGTTTAATATGGCAAAAGGGTACTCCTTTAAGTCGCGCTGCTGTGACGCAATCGGTCTTATGGGGCATACACACTGTTAGATCTGGACTCCACACCACAGACAAAATAAAAAAAGAACGATCCAGCCCCGGACACCAGATCACATCAGAAAATATAAGTTTACTTTGTTAAAGTATCCGTCAGATACAAGGCTGATCAATCGTTGCTGGAGAGCATAAACAGAGTCGTGAGACGGAGGTTTAGATGATAAAATAGAACAGAGTTTTATTGATGGACGGCAGTTTCAGTTGCATATGCCTCAATGTTCAAACCTCGTCTACCTCAGGAATACAGCATGCACGGTTATATCCAAAATTGCTCAGCTGCATCATCCCTTAGACCTTGGGCTTCCATAAACATTCTCTTTATCTATCTTGTTTACACACAGACAGAACAGCTCTATGAAACTTAACCACAAAGATACATATAAAATATAGAAATACAATGAATTAATGAATGATATAATAAAATATAGAAATATAATAATGAATGAATAATGAATAAAAACAATAATGAATAAATGAATTAATAAACAATAATGTAATAATAAAAATGATAATAATGAAATTGATAATGATAAAATGATATTAAATAATCAAATACAATAACTAAATGGATAAAAACTAATGATTATAAAATGATTATGATGATTATGTAAATAAATGATTAAACATGAAAAAACACAATAATAAAAACATTCTGCATGTGAGGATCTAAGGTAGGATCCTTCAACACCAAGTGCAAGTTCAACGATTTGCGCGAGTAGATTACATACAAAGTCCATGCAAAGACGCGATCAGGCGTGTCCTCCCGTGGTGCGATGCGAATGACACAATATTGGTGGCGTGTTTGCCGCAAAAACACGCGCTATTCGCCTCAAACGCGTCTTCGCCCAAGTTGAAAATATTAAAATTGAGTGAAAAATTTGCATAACACAAAGTTAAATCCCGTGAGTAATCTAGAGCGAGTAACGCTATGCCCCGCGTTTGGTGTGTATCTAGCATTATGGGGCATACACATCAAACGCAATTTCAATGATTTGCAAAAGAAAATTACATACAAAGTCAATGCAAAGACGCGATCAGACGCGTTCTCGCGCGGGGCGATGCGAATTATGCGATATGGGCGGCGTGTTTGCCGCGAAAACGCGATATTCGCCTCAAACGCACCTTCATGCAAGTAGAAAATATTCAACTCAAGCGAAAAATTTGCATGACACAAAGTTGAATACCTCAAGTAATCAAGAGCGAGCGACGCGATGCTACATGTTTGGTGTGTACGTAGCATTAAAATGCCTCCCTAAAAGGTCGCAGCCTTCGAATTGGGACACAGCTATTGAATCTCATAAGTTCTGGCATGTCTTCTTGTGACTAATCATCATATGCATACAACCAATGAGATTCAACGTTATTGACATGCCGCCATATTTGAATATGTGCCCTGATCTCTATGTTGCTGTTGTTATGCAGCATATTGACTGCTAAATAAGCCTAAAATATTGTTTTCTCTCACAAACGCATCGTTTTGCTTCAGTTATATTATGTTAATGATGGATGTATGTGCTCTCTGGAGCTTTGCCGTGTGTTCAACAGAAACACGGAAGTCAAATACATACAGGTATGGGTAAGCATTAGTGAGTAAGTTATGATAACAATTTTATATTTTTGTGAACTAATTACTTGTAAGAGAAAGTCACTTATCAAATCTTTTCCAAACATGGGCTGAACCAAATGAAAACAGCAACTCTGCTGACCTCACTGCTACATTAAGTACTGTACCTCACACAGTACATCCAGCAGACCCAAACCCGGAGGTCCAGTCTCCGTGTGGAAGGGCCGTGCTGTGTAATGTGTTTTAATTGGCACGCACAGGGAAATCTGATGGTACTTACTTCCTACGTCGCAGCGATTGGTTGACCCACATACAGCTTAACAATTTCGTACACGTGCTTCGTGATAAGGATCGACTTACGCTTATAAAAGGTGTCAGAAGAACATGGCTAAACTCCTTCCTGTCAGGGTGCAGGATTATATGAAACTAAGTGCAGACAAAGGAATGACAGCCGCTAAAAAAATCACTGACTGCTATTTTCCTGCTCTCCTGCTGTGCGGTAAGTGTATGCGTGTAAGTGAAGCTATTTAAAACCAAAACAAGTCATTCTGTTTAACCTATAAACTGCCATTCATAATAGCTCACTTGGGTTCCAGCAATACTTGATATGGAGTTCATTTTATACCGTAACTGTTAGTTTTACATTTGCTAAAGTAATCAAGAGGTGCTTATCTGTGCAAAAGTTGCAACCACAGCACTCGGGGTGTCATGAATAGATGTCAAGCTGTTGATAATTGCCAAAAGTAATACAGTACTTACTTTCCCCAAACTTAAAGGAACAGTTCAGCCAAAAAATGAAAATTAAATTTGCTCACCCTCAAGCCATCCTCGATGTATATGATTATCTGTATTCAGACAAACACAATCTGTGTTATATTAGAAAATGTCCTGGCTTTTTAATGATAGTAAATGGCAGTGGCAGTCAGTGACTTCTTTTTCGAGGGCGCTCAATGCAAAGTTCATCACAACATGTATGTAGCCCGTCATGTGTGTGGTTTCTTTTTTCAAAATATGTGTTCTGTGCATCGAGCGATCCTATGTGCATAACGTGTCTTGTCAAAATAAGGGCCTGCTGCAGACGCGTCTAAATGGTTTATGATAAAAGAGAAACTCACGTTTAATCAGAGTTTACTGTTAAGGGGGTGTCTTGCGTGTATTTTGTGAACGTGAGCGTCTCTTTTATCATAAACGGTTTTGATGCGTGTGCAGCAGGCACTTATTTTGACAAAACACGTGATGCACATGGTTCACATGTGCAACAAACACATATTTTGAAAACGTAAGCAACACACATGAAACTCCAAACACTTATTTTGAATTAGCGCCACTCGGATAAGCAGTCACGAGCCGCCACTGGTAAATGGTGCTTCTAAAGGTGCTTACTTCACAGAAGTAATCACATACGACAAAAAAATACTTCTCTGGCCAACAATATATTTTAAATATATGCTAAATATATTTTGTAAAAAGTAAAGCTCAATAAAATATTTAAAAATAAAATATTTTTGAATTTTTTAATATATTTAGTTTTCAGCCTGATCTCACGAATTTCCGTCTTTTTCCGTGGCATTCTCACGGATTGGTTACTCAACTGTTTTGTCCTATTTTCTTACCATTTTTGCTTTGGTTTATGCGGAGATCCGTGAGAATGCCAGGGAAAAATGAGCAAAAAATTCCGTGACTATCCCACGGAACTTTGTGAGATCAGGTTGTTACTGTAGTTTTAATCTTCATATATGAACATATATTTAAAAATGTATTTCAAGCAAATACATTTCAAATTTTACATCCCATATGGCAAAAATGTATTCTTTGCCAAATACATTTAAAAAAAAAATATGCTTAATAAGTTAATTTTATAAAGTATATTTTTGAAGTAAAAATATATATTTAATTATAAACTATTTAAAACTGTTTACATGTTCGTAACATAAATGAATTTTTTCTTCCATTGCGACATGAAAATATTTCCTTGGATTGAAATATATGGAGGGCTAAATATATTTTAAAGCTTTAAAATATATATATATATATATATATATATATATATTTCCAAATATACAAAAAAATGGCCAAAAATATATCAATTAAAAATATATTTTTGTAAACATATTCCAAAATATATTTCAGCAAATATTTTTCAGGCCACTTTTTTATATTTTGAAATATAAAATATATATTTTGGTAATGACGACACACGTTCATGAAAGAGTGCGTTTCCAGCGTATCGCGTAGGACATAGCATACAATACGTAGTGGAGATGAGACAAAAGAGAGACGATCTCATGTGTTGGTCATTACCGGAAGTGTGTACTATGCAAAGTTTTAAAGGGGACGTATCATGAAAATCTTTATAAAAGTGCTATAATTGGGTCCCCAGTGCTTCTAACAACCTAGAAAATGTGACAAAGATCAACCCAGTAACTTAGTTTTAATAAACCATTCTCTGCAAGCATGTTAAAAAATAGGTAACTGAAATTTGGCTCCCCTTGTGATGTCAGAAGGGGATAATACCACCTCTTAATCTGCACTATCCAACTGATTTGCATTTTAAAGGATACACCTAAAACTGCACATTTTTCCTCACACCTACAAAGTGGCAATTTTAACATGTTATAATAAATGATCTATATGGTATTTTAAGCTAAAACTTCACATGTGTACTCTGGGGACACCAAAGATTTATCTGACTTCTTAAAAAGTCTTGTGAATGTCCCCTTTAAATATCGATATATAATCACAGAGACTGCCCCCAAAAGGCTTTTATTAACCCCCTGGAGCTGGTGGATTAATTCTGTGAAGAATGGATGGAGTTTTTGGGCTTTAAATCAGAAGCACCATTTACTACCATTATAAAGCTTGAAAGAGCCAGGACATTTTCTAATATAACTCTATTGTATTCAAAACATCATGCTATCCATTTGGCTCCCCCTCTTTGTCTAAGCCCCTCTAAAATAAATGGATTGCCGTCCAAACACATTCGTCCGCTAATGTTTCCTGACTCGCAAATTAATGCCTGTGTAAGCGTTTGACTGAGATGATGGCCCGAGGCTGAAATAAAACCTCGCTTTGATTCTTCGTGCGTCTCTGTTGACCAACGTTACAACCGAAGCCTCCAGAGGCGGAGAGCGAGACCACCTATGTGCTATCAAACAGAGCCCAGTTGAAACTTGCCCGACTCGCCGACACTTTCCCCGTAAGCAAACGCTTTTCAAGATCACACGAGTGCTCTGAAGAGTTAACAAACATTCTTACCAGATCTTAATCACTAGGAAAAGATCTTTCCTGTCCAAAAGCCGCTCAAACAACAAAACTAGAAAGATTCTCTTGAGTGCGAGACCGAATTCGCTGATGGTTTGTGTGGATTATATTACACACTCTTGCTGAACGTTTGACTGCTTCATAACGTATGGCTCTTTCCAGCTCAGCTAACGTAGTATTAACAGCTCATTTAGCTTCTGATGGGCTCCATGTGCAAAAGCGCTCGAATCGGATCGCGTGGATTTTTCAGGCCTTCCCTCATCATACCACGCAAACCAGAACAAACGTGGTGAGCCGGGAGGAAAACAAATAGCTTGTCCTGGAATGAGAGAGTGTTTGTGTGTATTGCTCTCCCTGGAATCGAATGAGTAAGCGGAGAGATGGGAGGCCGATGCCGGGCTGTTACGGAGCCTTCGTTGTATTTATTTGCTCTTTTTAGGGCATTGCATAACCATACATCTTTTCAAACAGGAAGTCATTGGTCTGCAATCGGTGCTGCTTTGAAATAGAGACCGATGGGGGTTTTGGAAACCTCATCATTATGAATCTGTAAAGGTGTTATGCAATACAATCTGCAATGTAGTATGTTGAAGACTGTACTTGTTTTTCTTTAACAAAACATGACCAAATAAAATCTGACCCTATTTAGATACAGTAGACTTATTGTCTAAAGTTAAAAAAAAAGAAAATATATTTTTGATACTGAAATAACTTGCTCCTCCTCCTCCAAAATGCCTTGCCTTTTTACATGATGTCACCTGTTATTCTTCATCTCTTTTTCTCAACCACCTGGCTCCTATCTCAAATGCTGTGCAAACAATGTCCAATGGTTAAAATCAAGCAATACAAATTTTCCTCCTATAAATATCTTCCTTCATTGGGAAATACATCAGATTTTTAAAGTGTAATAATATGTTGAAACATCCTACTATTCTTAATTTAACAGCAAACACCTCTAACAGATGCTCAAGTCAAAGTGACTGACAGTTTTTGGGTAACAAGTGTTACATCTGATTGGTCACATCTAAAAAAACAAAAATACAATAGATCATAAAAAGTCCCACCAAATATATATATTTTTATATCATAAGTGATACTACACTTAAAAAATAATTGAAATAATTTTCAATTTACATTACTCAATAGAAGATATAAGAAACTCATGTTTGAACTACAATTTCCTCGTAAAGAACTACACTTCCCATAAAGTTCAGTGAACCTCTTCGGCTCAGCCCCAATCAGAATTCATTGTTTATATACATTATATATATATATATATATATATATATACATATATATATATATATATATATATATATATATATACATATATATATATATATATATATATATATATATATATACATATATATATATATATATATATATATATATATATATATATATATATATACATATATATATATATATATATATATATATATATATATATATATATATATTAGTATTTTTATATATGATCAGTAACTATCTGTTAAGTACATAATTTCAATTTGCATTTGCAATTGTTTTTATTTATTATTTACAATATTTTGTGATATGCAGACATCCTTAATTGTAAGTAACAGTCCTGTGCCTTAATGTTTTTTTCTTATTTGCAACATTTATTAAATAAAATTGCTAGACTCTTAAAATTCTGTGTCATTTCAACGCTATCTCACGAGAATTTTTACATACATTCATAAGTTTCTTTACGATTTGCCTTGACCCCTGTGACTTTGGGGTTAGGTGCAAGGTTAGGGGTTGGGTTTTTGCATGATTAACGTTGTATGAATTCATACAAATTAGCCAAAATATGTATGAATTCTCTTGAGATCAGGCTGGTCATTCTCAACCCCGCCCTGGGACAAAAATGGACAAACTCAACTTGTTGGGTTGTTTTAACCCATTGTTGGGTCAAATACAACCATTTTCTAAGTAAATTTGACCCAACTGGATTTGTTCCTTTTAAACCCTACATTGGGATGAAAATAAACCACCATTTTTAAAATGCATGAAAAAAATAAATTAAAAATACTTTCAGAACTACAGCTACCAAAAATGATCCCTGACAAAATAATACAAATAAAAAGTGGCAAAAAGTCTTATCTTGAACAGGGGAAGAAGTTTTGTCAAGTGTCACGCACTTTAAATTATGTCAGGTTATGTTTAATATTGGACAGATGTTGGGTTATAAATAAACCTATGCTGGGATATTGTTAAGCCAACCATGAGTTAAAACAACCCAGCATTGAATAGAAACTACCCAGCATAGGTTTATTATTAACCCAACATGTGTTCTGTCCAATATTTATCAGGCATTGAGTTAAAAATAACCCAGCAGAATTTAAAGTGCACCTGAACTAATCTTTACACAAACACATACGCAGACGCACTACCTATCCAGCACATTAAGAAAGTTGTCAGTGTGGCTTTCACGGCAGAACGACGTACATAATGGCGCTCTGTGGAAATGGGAATGACAGCAGAAGGAGTGGGAGAGGCATTTATGGGAAGCCCCCCACTGTTCCGGCTTTCATCACAGAGTACAGTTGTTGGTTTTTAAGTCTTGGCTCAGCGTGGTTTGGCAGAGAGAGGAGAGCGTGGAGAAGAGGTCTGCAGGGGAGACGAGAGACTTTCATTGCCTGAGGGAGCCGCAGGTCCGCCAGCAGTAATCAGACAGGCATACTTGCACATGACGGCCAGATACATCCAGATCTTTATTACGTTTTACGGCTTCAGCGTGCGTCCTGACTACTGACAAGATGACTGATGGCGTCATCTTACAGAGTTCATCCAATCCCATGGTTTCTGGATGCATTCGTTCCAACGTAACGCATCTGCGTCCATTGAATATCTGCAGAAAGATGCAACCGTCAGATATAAATACAATAAATGCATTTTAACAAGGCTGTCTGAATAATAAAAAAGTCTAATAATAAATCAATATTACCCAATAGTTCATTTAAAGGGATATATAATAAAAAGCAGGATGTTTTATTTGAAATACAGTTAAATGTTTAGTAGATGCATTGTTTTACGGGCCGTAAAGTTATAGATTTATGCATTTCCCCAAAATTGGGTCAAAAACGTTTTGTGTATTTGGTATCATACAATGTGTTCTCGTGGTTTATGGTCAAAAAACACATTATTTTCAACATACCGTATATTTTTGTAGGTCCAGATTTCACTCTCTTCCTGAAACGCACGGATTTGAAAAGCTCTCTGCCCCTGATTGGCCAGCTAATCTGTACGTTGTGATTGACCTGAATACCTCTGACGTCAGCCAGAAATGTGACGCTCCTTGCCATGCTTGAAAGATTCGGTCACAATGCAATGCTAACAGGAGTTAACTTACAGGCTGTGAGTCCAAGAGGGAGGAGTTATGATAATGTCGTGTCTACATCACCAATCCCAGGAAGTAAACTGTTGCCTACAATCCGTGCGTTTGTTGTGGTTCCAAGAAAAGAGATTAAAGTTGGAGACGATTACTCGCATCATCGTTTGGGGTTTGTACCTTTTGCATATCGTTAACATGTACTAATACACACACATCAAAGAAATAAAAAAATGTGAATCGGACAAAAGGTGCTCTTTAAAGGCACACCATGAAACTTTTTGGCCACTAGGGGGTGCTAGACATGTATTTTTCACGTCTAGCGCCCCTAGAGGCCACAAGCACCGCAGCACTGTCGCAAAGGAAAAGAAGACAACTCTTTAGGTCACAAAGTGTGCCTTTCAGCATGTCATGTGTCATATAATATAATTTCATGGGTTTTATTTTCATCAAACGCCAAAAAATCGCATAGCTCACGTTTACAAGCCAGTTGTAATGGTGGTCGATTGGTTAAAGTTTATATTTAAAAAAATTGCTCTAAAGGGAAATCGAACACCACAGCGTCACAATGTCACGTGATATAAATATCTCTCTTAAATCTTCAAGTAGCCTCCAGTAAAATTCACGTAAAAAAGTGTTCGGGTGCCAGACAGGACTTATATGCAAGCATTATAACATTACGTACTAGTACAAAAGCATGAGGGCCAAGTCAGCATTGGTCAGAAACCCCTCCTCCTCCTTTAGTTAACGCCAGCAAGTGAACGCTGGCCCAATATAACTGATCCTCATCCTTTCTTTTATTCTGTCACTCTCCCCTTTTATCTTTCTGGTCTCCTCCGACAAAACCTTGGTTTTCTTATTCTTAGTTGCTGCTTCGGCCATGAGAAAAACATCAGGAAAATAAATAGTTGTGCTCTCACGTCTAAATTTGGGAAAGTGGAGAAAGTGACGTATGTCGTAAAGCAGATTTTTGTAGTTTTTTGTTTTGTGCTCGGGTTACTACCCGAAACCCCAAGTTTAAAAGTATGAGTGAAAGTGATACAGACCCCGTCAGGCTATGGTGGATGTGCATGTCATTCAACCTATTTTAAGTCGATGTACCATCACAAGGGTCTTGAAAATATATTATGAAGGTTGAAAAACTACAAAGTGTCACTTTAATGTAATTTATAACCGTTTTCAATTTTAATGGAATTCTACAATGTTACAAAAGTATAGTATATATTAGACTATATTAAAATGTTGTTTTTGTCTATGGTTTAACAACACATACCTTTGAATGTTGCCGTTAAAGCAGACATATCATGCTTTTAAGTCTGTCCTTTTTATATATAAATCATCTATTTGAGGTCTATATAATCGGGAAACTGCAATGCTTGGGTCTGAATTCGTCATTATTATAGCTCCACAGGCCCCCTTTTTACCCCTTTTCTGATTGCATCTGAGAGCAACTCATTTTGGTGCTGTCTTTTTAAATGCACGTTATACCCTGCCCCCTCTCCAGGTTAAACTCCACCCCGTTCGGCCATTTTTGTAGTTTTATAGCAGAGATACGATTATCTAGCGGCACAGAAACTTTTTATTCACTCGTTATTCACAAAATGTCAACAACGGACGAATTGTCCATCCAGCCGTACATGTTCAAGCCAGAGTCGGAAACGGAGCGAGATGAAAATGAAGACGACGAACCTGCAGAACAACGTCTTCATATGGAGGTATCGCAATGGTGTGTTAATGCCGTTTGTCAATCCGAAGGCTGCAGCCTCCGGAGGTCGCATTTCTAGGCTGCATACGTCATCAAGACGGTCTTATTTCAGAATATTAACAATTATAAAGTTGACTATTATTCTTAGTTAATCGTAAATTGTTGTAATGTGCTCATGACTTGCAAATGTAATGCTCAGTTAACTTAATTAAACCAGGCTTGATGACCAAAAAGCGATCTCCACAGGCTGCAGCCTTCGGATTGAGAAACGGCACTGCTAAACCATGACCACCGTGTACTTTACTTTTTTTAAGTTATTTACAGCTTACTGAAGTGCTCTGCTCGTCGTCTCCAAAGATAGAAGTAATTGACCCCTCAATCAGACGAAGTCTTTCGGCAAATCCTTCTTTATACTGGCGGAGATTGGTGAATTAGTTATCCTTGAAGTGCTTCGGGCACACAAAAATGACTTTACCCACAGATATGGGTACATTTCTTACTCTCTCGTAACTTCTGCATCCTTGAGCTTGGACTACAGTATCGCAGCGAGAAATAAAAAATGGCGGATTGCTCGAAGTGTTGGGCTGGGAGTCGATGTCCTTATTTGGCAGTTCCGCTGCAAATACTGTGACGTAATTGTTCAAAAAACGTAATAGATAATAGAAAAATCTGAACAGGTTGGAAAATATGACCAAAAAAGAATATAAAGATATCAACAAAGCACCTGAAGAGACTAATTTCAACTTTTATGTACTTATAAACACTACAAATATATAAAAAAATGCATTTAAGAGCTAAGAAAGTGGATTTAGCATGATATGTCTCCTTTAAGTTATTTTTCTGTGTCATTGTGTTTGACTGCCCAAACCAGATTCATGCAGCCTAAAATAAATATCCAAACACTTTCATAGTGCCAATCTCACTTTGTAACAAATGTTAAATAAATACATGCAAAAATGTCAGGTATTGTTTGCATCACTGCATTTCAAGGGAAGGCTGTCAAGATACCAAAGATCGATCTGTATGTCAGACTTCAAACCATAAACTTGACCTGTCAATTTTAACCTGCAAATATACATCGGAATGACAGCATAAGTCACATTTCAGAATATGACATCTATACTTTTGTTCATAAAACAGAAATATTTGTGACCGTGCCTTTGGAAACCCAGCTAAAGCCTTTTTTGTTTGATTTAAAGTGTTTCAAAACCATCTTAGATAATGTAAAGAACATCTGTGAAAATAAGAGTAAGGTCATGTCAAAGATTGAAATTAAAGTGAAATCAAACTTTGATGCTCCTAATCAAATCATTAGATTGAAACTTTAGCATGGATTCACAAACGGTCACTTTATGAATTCAAAACATAATGAGGTCGGCGGGAAAGTTTATAATATGTTTATAATATAGTTTGGAATGGAGTACTTCTTATTGCATTATTTGCATTATTAAATGCATATTAAATGCATTATTATTTAAATTAGCATATTTTATTAATGCATATTAAACACATTATTATTTAAATTAGCATATTTTATTAATGCATATTAAACGCATTATTATTTAAATAAGAAAATAACTACATGTATTTAAAAGTTGCCATGCTTTTGTTCTTAGCTTTTCTGTGTTTTCTTTTGTTTTTATTTCATGTAAAGCTCCATTGGACCAATTAACAATTTGCTATAAAATTAAAATCGAATTGAATTGAAATTGTGTTTTGTGGGGCGCAACTAATGCAATGTTTTACCATTTAAGCTACAGGAACTTCCTTTTAGGAAGAATTTATGAGTGTGCACGTTGTCACGATGTATGTAAAACATAATTCTCACAGAATATTTTGTGGGTCATAAAACAGGCAATTCGACTCCTGCTTGTGCTGGAACGTCTTGTAGCGTTTGATGCTAAATGACAGGGTGAAATCTCTAACAGCTAGCATGTAATTTGGCCGAGCCCAGTGTGGACTGGCACAAGTCTTACACATCATGTAAGAAATCTAAACCTGGCGTTTCTCCTAAAGTCTTGTCAAAGGAAGAATTAATGCATTGGCCTCTGGCCCTTCGCTTCCTCGAGCAGCAGAATACAAAAGCGCTGCAGTCAGAATGAGTTCTTCGGCATTAAACGTGCTGCTGTGGCTTGCCAACTGTTGTAAAAATATAAAGCAAGTGGGGGGAAAAATCGCAGGGAAGGGCACGGATGCCGGGCTGAATGTTATCCCCAGAGTAACACAGGCGCGCCTTCTAAAATGACTCCATGACTATCCGCTGTTATTTTATATGGATGACAAATTGCAGGTATCTTCTCTTGGCTTCTAGTGAGCCTAGATAGGGCATGCTGCCAACATCTGTGGTTGGATCTGAAAGTGCCCGACTGCACCATCTGAATAAACACAAACTCATACATGCACACCGTGACGCTCACTTTTGCATGTCTTGTCCATCACCTCCCGAGAATGCAAGATGAACCTAAAAGTTGATACACCAGAGTAGCTCATCATGAGCTTTGCATTGCTTAATACATGCGTATAGAAGCACTTACAGTAATAGATGTGATTCACTACTAATGCTTACTGACAAATATGACAAATGGGTTTGTTTAGTGTCTGAATGTGAATACAATAGCAACCTCATTTGCAGTGTTGGGGATAACGCATTACAAGTAACGCCCATTATGTAATAATATTACTGCAAGTCCTGAAAGAGATCAAGCCTCCGTCAAGTAAGAAAAAGTAACGCAAAGTAACTTTAAAGTAACGTAAGCATTACTTTCCATGAAAAATAATGCAATGAGTACTTTTTTATGGAGTAACTTAACATTGTAATGCATTACTTTTAAAAGTAACTTTCTCCAACACTGCTCATTTGTTTATATTGTTTCTGTCATCAAAGGCTTTAAATTACAAGCATTTAAGGAGCCCATATGCAAAAGCCGCTAAATGCCAATTGGAAGTGTTTGGTGGCCTCTAAATTCATCCCTGTTTGGATCCTAAGGAATGAATGGGGCTAGGCTAAATGCTAATACATTCACGACGTGCTGTACAAAGATGAAGTGCATGCATTGAAAAAGATAGCCCAGCTAGCAAAAAGTCGTCTATTGGAAGTTGAGTAGACGTAAACCTTCAACGTCTAATTTTGGTCCACTGAAGGTTGAAAATGAAAATTGAACCATGTTTTCAACTCATAATCTACCCAGTAAACAATTACGGTCTTTCAACGTTGAAATACGGTTGAAAATAAGTCGGTCCGCCTTGGACTTGTTTACGACGTGGTTTCAACTAAGTAGTTCTATCTATAGATTATGAGTTGAAAACATGGTCAGTTGAAAACACGTAGTCAAACAGTCCAGCCAAACTACTTAGTTGAAATCACGTCGTAAACCAGTCCAAGGCGGACCGACCTATTTTCAACCATATTTCAATGTTGAAAGACCGTAATTGTTTACTGGGAGGTATGTATTTATTTGTCTAAGTTGAGGTAAAAGCATAGTAAAATATTGAAAAACGGTGGTGTTTTCCTTTAAAAAAAAAACATATATACAGTACGCCTGTATTTATGCTGATTTTGTCCTGATTTGCTTTGCACTTCTAAGCTTTAGCTAGCATTATTAGCTTATTCTCTCCCTTCTTTTTACACGTCTGGTGTGTTTAAGTTCATTTATAAGAATGCGAACTGTTTTGAGAGAGATTGGCACAGTTAATCTTGTGTTGTGTGTACAAGTGTGCTCAGGTGTAGCACCTTTGAAAGTAAATTCCTGCTGGATTTCTAGCGTCTGCTTGGCCAAAGGTGACAAATCTTAGTACAGTGTACTCATCTAATCTTTAGATCTAAGATCATCAATCTTTTTCACACATGACAAATACGGCAGAATGCGAGCGCATTCCTGCCTAAGCGGTATTACCATTTATTCGGACCGCGATCAAACAACCATGACACTGTTGTGTTTGTATATCCATTGTGCAGGTGCAATATTAAAGGCTCGGGACGTTAATTAAAACCTACTACAAAGCAAAACGCACACTATTATGCTATTAAAAGACAATGAATTGGGTAAATTTAACTTTTAGTCTTTTATACATAGTAATTTAAGCGTTCACACTGTCTCTGGAACCTCGCAGCTCTTTCTAATCCACTTAAGGTTTTACTCAGACCGATCTTACAGAAAGTTGTGTTATACACTGTAAAAAAAATCCGTAGAAATTACAATGTTATTGCAGTTGGGTTGCCGGTAATTTACCGTAGATTTACATTTATGTTATTTACTGGCAAGAGTTTGTTCAAAGTTAAATAAATGTTAAATATTAACAAGTCTTTATCTTTACAGAATAAAACTATACAATAACAGCCTCATGCAAAGCATTCTGGGAACCAGAAATCATCATCAACCTTTTTCTGTTTTTTGCTTCAGATTTTGTTTCCCAGAATGTTTTGCTTGATGCTGTTTTTTATTTTTACTCTGTAAAGACAAAGACTTGTAAATGTTTAATGTTCATTTAACTTTTAACAAAATATTGCCAGTAAATAACATAAATTTAAATCTACGGTAAATTACCGGCAACCCAGCTGCAATTTCTACGGATTTTTTTTTACAGTGTAGTCACAAAAATGTGATTAATTTATTTGTGTCCATGGCACGAAATTCAGCTTTTCTTGTCTTTGTCGTGTCACTCGCACAAATTTCTATAATTAGCTTTTCGTGTGTTCGTTGCACGACTTTCTTTTTTGTTTGATTTTATGTATTGTTTTCTCATAGTTTTTTCCTATTTTCTTACCATTGTCGCTTGGCGTTGGGGTTAGAATCACTTTGTGTTACATTTTTAGACATCCTAACCCAAACCCCAACTCTAACCCCAACTCCAGGCGACAATGATTTAAAAATAGGGGGGAAATAATACATAAAATGACATGAAAAAGAAAGTCTTGCAATGGGCACAAAAAACTTATTTTAGACATTTGTGTGAGTGACACCTCAAAGACATTCGTGAAAAAGCTGAATTTCGTGCCATTGACACGAAAAATGTATACATTTATTGACAGAAAATTTATACATTTTTCTTGTCTATAACACAACTTTCCAGGAGATCATTTGGGTTTTATTGCTCACACATGTACTTGGTCATGAGCTTTATGTTAAAACCGTCTGAAAACATTAGTGAATGCATATCAATAAAATATTATGACTTTCAACTTCAATAGTCATGTTGCAAGCTCACACCCATTTTGACTTTTGACTGATCACGCCTCAAATCTTATTCCATTAACTGCGTCGCCATTGTCAAATCCGGCTTTTGCATTTAAGCTGAAAATTACAACGACTGCTTTTTGAAGATTTGAAAAGCTGCCATGCATGAAGACAACATAATGAGGAATCCAAGCAGAAAACTTTACTCAACTAAACAAATGTGAGACAGGCGGGCTATGAGGACAAACAGGACGAAACACAGTTTACACAGCGCAGACAGGATGTGCTTTCAAAAGTAACTGATTATGACAATAGGTCGTATAAATGTGTTATTAACAAAAGTACAGTGGTGCACAGTGAGACGCTTTGATTGGCAGGGACCTCTGCGTGTTGTGAGGAGCGCAGCTGCACAGACAGTCAAACGGGGGCTGAAGTGTCAGATTTGGGAGGCAGACTGAGTCGAAGTCCAGCGATTCGCTTTGCTAGGCCTCTGTGGACTTTAATAAACACATTTACCGCCTGCAGAGCGAAAGTAACAGCAGAGGGTGAGAAAAGGATGAAGGATGACAACTCTTTACTTCTGAGATCTGCTATCACAGCAGTGCACACAAACTTATCAACTCAATTATTAATAACTCATCTTCTTTTTTACAATAGTATATATAGAGGCATTTCAGCTGACGCCACTCACTTGTCTTCCGCCATTTTGAGTACCTGAAGTGGTCGCAAAAGAACTAGAAGCGATGCCTTTAATATGTTGTGAGCATCAAAATCGCTATTTTTACAACACTAAGAAGGCTCGACACAACATGATACTTTGCTCGAAGTATCACCTGTGTCTCTATACGTAAACTCGAGCATTGAGAACATTGTTTGTGAACAGAGAGTTAACTAAAAAGAAGGTTTTGAACAACTGACTTTGGTTGATTTGGCTTTCGCTCGCCGCCTTCTTCCAGTCAAGATGTATCGATCTCCAATTGCGACGTAAGGAGGGAGGAGAGTAAAGATTGATAGCTCCTAAAGCATGGTTCCATATAAATGCATGGATAATTTGTTGTTTGGTCGCAAGTGACAAACAATATTGACCTTTTACAGTAGTTGAAAAAGGAGCCTCATATGACATTCATTCATTCGCATTCGGAAATCGATTATTTACGTCTGGCAGAGATGACGAGCGGACACCGTAACAGCCAAAGTCAGTTGTCTAAACTCTTTGTACACAAACAATGTTCTCAATGCTCGCGTTCATGTGTAGAGATCCAGGTGATACTTCGAGCAAAGTTTCATGTTGTGTCACGCCTTCTTATGTTGTAAAATAGTGGTAGTTTGGTAGCACCGAACAGCGGCTGGAAGAACGCATCAGGGATCGAGTAGGCATCACACCCTAACCAAGATATATTTTTTTAAAGTAGCGTTTCTTTTCATGACAGTCAAGGTGCGACATGTTGTCTTCCGTAGCCATTTACTGTATCCGTAAGAATCATAGACGGTAAAAGATAAGAAATCCGTAAATCGTAGCAAGCTAGCCAATGCTTGTCAGTAGCCTACTGGTGCTCGGTAGGTCCTCAAGATGGCGGCATGACGTAAAACTTTGTGTTTAAAGTGCACCTATTTCATTGCTAAAAAAAACTTTATTTTGTCTATTTGGTATAAAACAATGTGTTTGCGTGGTTTATGGTTAAAAAACACATTATTTTCCACATACCGTACATTTTTGTAGCTCCAGATATCCTGCCTTCCTCAAACGCATTGATTATGTACAAAACTCATCGATTTGAAAAGCGCTGTGTCCCTGATTGGCCAGCTATCTGTACGTTGTGATTGGCCTAAATACCTCTGACGTCAGCCGGAAATGTGACGCTCCTTGCCATGTTTGAAAGATTCGCTCACAATGCAATGCTAACAGGAGTTAATTTACAGGCTGTGAGTCCGAAGCGGGAGGGATTATGATATGTCGGTCTTTACAACATCACCAATCCCAGGAAGTAAACTGTTGCATACAATCCGTGTGTTGGTTTTAGTCCAAGAAAAGAGATTTACGTTGGAGACGATACCTCAAGTCATCATTTACTTTGGGGTTTGTACCTTTTGCATATCGTTAACATGTACTAATACACACTTACACACCAAAGGAAATGTAAAATTGTGAATCAGATAATTGTTGCTCTTTAAATATTTTAGTTGTTACCAATTAAAGTCTTTTTTTACTTTTAAAATTTAAAGGGGACATTTCACAAGATTTTTTTAAGATGTAAAATAAATATTTGGTGTCCCCAGAGTATGTATATGAAGTTCTAGCTCAAAATACCATATAGATAATTTGTTATGTTACAAATAGGTGTGAGCAAAAATGTGCCGTTTTGGGGTGTGTCCTTTTAAATGCAAATGAGATGATCAGTGTACACTACAAAAATACAAGCAGTTGTCACTGCGGCAGTACCTTTTCAAAAAGTACACTTTTATACCTAAAAGATGCATATTGGTACATCAAAGGTACACATTGGTACTATAGATGTACATACTGGTACCTGAAAAGTACATATCTGTACCAAAATGGTACATATTAGGACCTTTTTTAAAGGAACTGTCCCGGTGATAGCATTTACCTTTATTTCTGACATTGTAAGATCAAACCCATGACTTTTGCGCAGCTAACGCAATGCTTTACCCATTGAGCCTTTTAATAACAGGTCTTGTCTCTAATCTTTATCCAACTACTGATCCCCTTCTTAGGTATTATATGGCATCGGTTAATGCTTGCAAAAGACGAAAAGAGAAACTCAATAAAGCAGGCTTAGATGAACGGGACTGTCCGATATAAGATCTGACTCAGACTCACATGTGTAACCCTGCCACCCTCCAAGACCCATAATCCTCCTTGCTTCTCAGGTGCTGTGTGTTTAGACAGCTTGAAGAGCACAAAGACACGTAAAACCCCCAAGCAGGAAAAAGATTCAGCCAAGCGTCCAATCTGAAATGAACAATCTTGATTGTGGAAACCACTTGAGAGAAAAAGAGAAAGAGAAAATTTGGGATATTTCTATAGAGAAGTGCCCACCTGTACATATCGCTGCCAGAGCGTGTGGTTTTGTGGTAAAGTTTGTGTGCTGTGAGATTTAACCATACAGTTTCTTCAGAAGCAGATGGGGGTGTTGGCTTGTTGCACTTCCATCCATAAGGCAAACAGCCAAGAGATTTTAGGAGGATAAGCCGTTTCTTTGTCCGCAGACGACCTTTAACATGTCCTAACACTATGGGACAAAGTGGCAAGCTGACATTTTTTGTATTATAAAAAATATTAGTACTATTATTACAGCTGTGTTTTTGTTTCATATTCATCTACCTCAGGAGACATCTGAATCATCTCATTTTGGATTCCAGATATCTGACTGTGGGTTCACACCAGAAGCGGGTTCAACAATTTACGCGAGTAGATTACATACAAAGTCACTGCAAAGACGCAATCAGTGGGGCGGCACGTTTGCCGCGAAAACACGCGCTATTCGCCTCAAACGCGTCTTCGCCCAAGTTGAAAACATTCATTTTGAGCGAAAAATTCGCATGACACGAAGTTAAATCCCGCGGGTAATCTAGAGTGAGTAACACGATGCCAGATAACATCAAGCTGCTTTTACAGAGAATAAATGAAGAGCTCAGATGCAAAAGCCGCTAAACGCCACATCTGTCAAAAATGAGATAATGATATTGACCGAATATGCTGGGAACGCATTATAAATTCATCAAATACTTTTGCATAAGGCCACGCTTTGTTGGCAGAATCCCTTAAAAGAGCACCTATTTCATTCCCAAAAAACAACGTTACTTTGTGTATTTGGTATATAATACAATGTGTACGCGTGGTTTGTGGTTAAAAAAACATATTATTTTCCACATACCGTACATTTTTGTAGCTCCAGCTTTCACTCTCTTCCTGAAACGCATGGATTTGAAAAGCTCTGTGTCCCTGATTGGCCAGCTAATCTGTACATTGTAATTGACCTAAATGCCTCTAACGTCAGCCGAAAACGTGACGCTCCTTACCATGTTTGAAAGATTCGGTTGCTAACAGGAGTTAAATTATTATAGGAGTTATGAATTATGATATGTCGGTCTTGCCTACATCACCAATCCCAGGAAATAAACTGTTGCCTACAATCCGTGTGTTTGTTGTAGTCCAAGAAAAGAGATTTACATCGGAGACGATAACTCGCATCATCGTTTACTTTGGGTTTTGTACTTTTGCATATCGTTAACATGTACTAATACACATTTAGGTAACACTTTACAATAAGGGTGCACTAATAATCATGAATTCATGCTTAACTAATGCACAGATAATACTGAATTAATGTATTACTAATGATTATCTAAGCTATTCATTAGCTATCCATTAATTATTGCCTCATTAGAGTCTGTCGGATTAATATATTAGTTCATATATGAATTGTTATTAAAAAAATAAATACCTTCCGGTAGCGCCACCATCTTAGACTCCTCTGTATTCAGGACAGAGTTTTAGCGTAGTGTACGCACTTAGTGACATATGACAAATTCGGAGGGCGGGGCACAGAGCAGCAGCAGAGTAACCTCCATAAGCTCTCATCCTGAATGCGGACGCGACTAAGATGGCGGCACTACCGGAAGGTATTTATTTTTGTTAATAAAGTTTTAAATATGGATATTTCTACAACAACACCGCGCGGATTACCCTCAGAAGACCTTTGTTTATCAACCTGGAGCCGTTTGGATTCAATTTGTGAAGGATGGACGCACTTTTTTTGGACTTGAAGGTCGTGGACTATGGGTGGACCCCGTAACATTACATTTAATCAACTGAAAGATCTAAAACATTTTCTAAAATATCCGAAAATGTGTTTGTCTGAAAAACGATGGACATATGCAACTCGGACAGCTTGGGGGTGAGTAAATAATGGGTTTAATATCATTTTTGGCCGAACTATCCCTTTAATAACATTTGCAAGAAACCAAACCATTTGAAAATCTGTAGATAATTGAGCAAGTTATGGTCATTTAAAAGTACATACACCGTTAAAACACAACGCTACGAGTGAGTGAGCTCCCTGTGGTAAGATGGCCGCCAGGGGATGATGTTAGAGACTCACACGACGTAACACATCTTGCCTTTATAATACATATCTATGATCTCCCCCATTCATTGCAATAGTAGTGACGCATTTTGTTAACTCTATTAAACCGAATGTGTAGATGCCGACAGATTCTACCAAGCGTAATTCATTTTACCGAATGAATGAACACTTCGGGATCTTGCCGGAAGTAATAGGTCATCCGGGTACTTTTCTCCTACTGTTTTTTGAATACTATGAATTCGGACATACTACTCGCCTCGCCTTTTCTAAGGCTGCGTCCGAAGCCGCCATATATAGTAGGCGGTTTCGGACACAGCTTTAGATTCTTTTGATCTCTATTTTTTCTTATTTCTAAATAAAACAGTAAAATTTAGAAGTGTATTTACAAACTCACAACACACAGTGATGATCAATTATTGTATTTATTGAAAGCCATTTATTTTCGAAAAAAAATTATACCTTGCACTTGATGATAGAATTTGACAGTAATATATATATATATATATATATATATATATATATATATATATAGCTTCTGGTTCTAAAGGATTAATATTAAATAACTTTGGCCTGTATTATTGTTCGCCAGTCAAAAATGTCTGACATCTTAGAAAACAATCTTAAAAAAGCACACATCAACAATCCTCATAATTTATCATTCATCTCCGTATAGCATAAATGGTGGACTTGCACGCCAACGATTAATACTTTTCCAAAAGAGGTTTGGGAAAAACTAATCCTAATAGCATAAGCATTAGTAATAGTGATATTCGCCGCTCGTGGAGAAAGATAGAAGGGCGAGGCAGCTAATCTCTGTCTCTCTCATTCTGTCTGTGAGAAATCTTGGCTTATCAAGCATAGGTTGTAATGGGCTTTGAAAGAATGTTTTAGTAACGTGATACTGCAATTAGGGATTATTGTCTTTGCATAAATTTCGGAGTGGAAGGCGGGAAGACTCCCTCAGGATAAGTGAGGAAAAGGCCGTCTTTGAGAGACAGCCAAACTAAGAGGCAGCTCCATCCCCGAGGAAAACTTTGGAGTAACACACTGTAACCTACACGCACACATTGGCCCGGTTTAAATCTAAACCTGATATACATATAGCAACACACAAATACGCACATTTGCCGGTCTGCAAAAAATGGGACCACCTACCAGAAAGGAGCTGCCAATATGGTGTCACTTTACAAGAAACACACAGTCATGTATTCAAACCACATACACTTGAGAATCTACACTACATGCTGCATATCTGTGGGTTGTCTCCAGGAAACAAGATTTTAATTGTCTTACTCTTTTATTGGATCTTGCAAGTCAGAACAAGATCTTTCCTCCCATTCATAAGAAAGGGATGATATTTTCTTTCTTGTTTATGTCTTTTTTTCTAACAAGGGGAAAGACTGCATGTCATAACTAAGGAATGTAAGACGTAAAACACTGTTATGATACCATAAGATTTCTGAAAGGTTATCGTTGCTTCATAAGTCGGGCTTTTAAGATGAGCCAACAATCGACATGTCAGACATAAAACTGACTTTACATTTATGCATCTGGCAGGCGCTTTTATCCAAAGTGACATTTAGTCTATACATGGATCTGTCAGGTGTTTCCTGGGAATCAAACCCATGACTTTTGCACTGCTAATGCAATGCTCTACCAACAGAGATTGATGGTCTAGAAAGGAGAAAATATCAAAAAGATTTGTAATACATAAGGCACTACAAGAACACATGCATATTACGGCATGTTACTGTATTAATTTAGTTGTTACAGTTAAATATTGTATTACAAGATTTATAAATTATAAATATATTTATACATTTGACAGATACTTTTGTCCAAAGTGACTTACAGTGCATTGCAAACCCACAACGTTTTCACTGCTAATGCAATGATCTACCAGTTGAGACTGATGAGGGAAATTGTTAATAAAAATATCATTAAAAGAACATGTGCATGTTACCGTATTAATTTAGTTGTTACAGTAAAATATTGTATTAAAATATTTACATAAACTTGAATGCATTTATTTATGCATTTGGCAGACGGTTTTATCCAAAGTGATTTACAGTGGATTACAAGATATACATTTTTTACTAGCATATGTGTTCCCTGGCTTTAAACCCGTGACTTTTGTAGTGTTAATGCAATGCTCTACCAATAGAGACTGATGGTCTGGGAGGGAGGCAATTGTTAATAAAAATATCTATAATATTTGTAATACATAAGGAACTACAAGGATACATGCATTTTACTTTATACATTTAGTTGTTACAGTATAATTTTGTAATCAAATATTAACAAATGCATAAACGTGATTACATTTACATTTATTCATTCGACAGATGCTTTTATCTAAAGTGTCTTACAGTGCATTACATGTTATAAATTTTTATCACCATGTATGTTTCACTGCTAATGATATGCTCCACCAATATAGACTAATGGTATAGAAAGGAGGCAATTGTTTATAAAAACAATTGTAATACATAAGATACTACAAGAACACATGCATTTTACTTTATAAATTTAGTTGTTACAGTAAAATATTGTATTAAAATATTTACAAATGCCTAAACGTGATTATATATACATTTATACATTTGACATTTATTCATGCATTTCATGTTATACATTTTTATCACCACACTGTAAAAAGTTGGATCAACTTAAAAAATTACTTCAATTGGTTACCAAATTTTTTTCAAAAATTTTCATCTAAAGTGACTTTTACTAAATTACCAATTGAAGAATTTTTTTTTAAGTTGATAAAACTTTTTACTTTTTACAGTGCATGTGTGTTCCCTGGGTTCAAACCTACGACTTTTGCACTGCTAATGCAATGCTCTATCAATAGAGACTGACGGTCAAAAAAGGAGGCAACTATTAATAAAATTTGTGTAATTTTGTGATACATAAGGCACCTCAAGACCACATGCATGTTACTGTATTAATTAAGTTGTTATTGTAAAATATTGTATTTAAAAAACTGTACTTAAAAATGCATAAAACATGATTATTTTTACATTTATGCATTCGACGGATGCTTTTGTCGTGACTTTACGTTATACATTTTTATCACCATGTATGTTTCCTGGGTTTAAACTAGGGATGCACCAATTTTTGGGCCGATACCGATACAGATTTAAACAGACACTGATGCCGATACCGATATTAAACACTTGTATACAATACTATACAGTTGGTCTATTAGCTAGTTTATTTCTGCATCAAATTATTTTTACTGAACATGGATTGGATCTAATTAACATTCAACTGATCAACATATTAAGAGAGGCACAAATTAAGCTAAAACAAATATAAGAAGACAGCATGACAACCTTCAAATGTGGTTTTTGCTATTCAGCATTTATTTTATTACCAAAACGAACTCATTTTTTTTTTTACATACAATGGATTTCTTTATGCAGTTAATTAATAAACAATCGGTATCGGCCTTTCTCGTGCTATTGCCGATATGCAGATAGTTTCAAATTTTATGCGATGAAATTGCGGGAACTTGCAAAAATTGCATAAACTTGCAAAAACGTTTGCAGCTTTTCAAGGAAATCACGTAATCACATCACTTCATAACGTTCCCATGGCAACAGGGGACATGGCCGCGCTTGTGTGAAGTAAATGCAACATTTTCAACTCTCTGCTAAGATATGTGTGATTTTTTGCTACACAAAATATACGGGCGTTGCATGATTTCATAATACCCACATATTTTGCGAAATCTGCAATTTATGCTGCGAAAGTGTGGCGTAATAAAAAAAAATTTGTCCCCCTGCATAAATATGCGGACTTTGGCTGATTATGCGTTGAATCATGCGATCGCATAATCGCGTTTTTCTGGAGGGACTGAGAAAGGAGGCAATTGTTAATAAAAATATAAAAAAAAATGTACACGTGCAAAAACATGTGCATCTTACAGTGTTAATTTAGTTGTTTTAGTTGTTACATTAAAATATTTTTATTATTTAATTATTTAAAAATGCATACATTTGAAAGTGACTCACAGTGCATTACAAGGAATATATTTTTTATTAGCATGTGTGTTCCCTGGGTTTGAACCCATCATCTTTGGCACTACTAATGCAATGCTTTTCCATTGAGCTATACGATTAAGACTCTGATTAGACTCTGACAAAAGACTTTAACATAAATATTATGTAATAACCATTAGTATAAGGTAAAAGGTGTTCAATAGGCCTTATATCTGGAAACATTAGATGAAAAATGACTATATTGGAGACAAAACCCCAAATGAATGTCAGGCACTGTCTCCTCATTTCAGAGGACTTTTCCGATTGGATGATCTGCATTTGAAAGGCAAGTGAACATTTGATTTACAGTCAATGATTTCACTGTACAAACACTGAAGATTCATAGGGTATTAGTTGGCCATTTGCTAAACGCTGAAATTAAGTCCTACAGCCACATCATAAATCAATCGTACCATTTTTTCCACTCTGCACCATACACACACACACCCAAAAGTATATATATACCATACTAAAAAGTTATATACACACACACACACAGTCTTGCTTTGTTGTTTTTAATGATCAATAATTTATGGTGTTGTGTAGTGTAAGCTGACAGGGGCAAACCGAACACTAAACACAGCAGTCGTGGAGAATCCAAGCTCATAAATCACAGCTGGGCTGGACCGCACTGAATATCACACACACATCAACTGTACTTCACTTACAACGTACCTTCCAACATCTGATTATGTAAACGGAAAGAGAATTATTTTCATACATTATATAAACTAATTTGCCTTGTGTGGGAACACAGCGGATCTGGATATGAACTCACTTTTGATCTACATTTTTTCTTTTTTTCTAGTAGGACACAATCTCTTAAACAGTCATTCAGCAAATAAAACAAAGAGCATTAAAGTCTTACTGAGGGACAGGGCTGAGCAATAGTCTATCTAATGTCAACAACATCATCAAGACATTATAAAACACTGGCTTAATACAACTACAGTGTTTCTTCATTCTAACCCATTCAGCATAATCGAAACAGAAATTAGCCAAACATTTTGTAATTCATAACAAGAAGCCAGTGTTACAACGTGTTTACAGAACGATACATTGTGCTGATGATGTCATCGGAGCAGGAGATTGTGGGATAGGTCTGGCACACTAAAGATGGGTTTGATGCCAAACTCTTCAACAGTGATTAATGAAACAGGCGCAGTCAAAGTAACGATTTCTCAGGAAAGTAAACAGAAGGATCCACAACTCCACCTTTTCTGTGGAGATTCAACAATACTGGGAAAAATAATAAAAACGCATAGCAGACCAGTTGTTCCATACTACAATATTTTTTTTAACGGGTTAGTTCAACCAAACAAACAAAATCTGTTACAACGTACTCACCCTCAGTATTGGGAAAAGTTACTTTTAAAAGTAATGCATTACAATATTAAGTTACTCCCCAAAAAAGTAACTAATTGCGTTACTTATTTATTTTTTATGGAAAGTAATACTTACGTTAATTTTAAGTTACTTTTGCGTTACTTTTTCTTACTTGGCTAAGGCTGGATCTCTCTTAGGCATTGCAGGTGTTTTTTATGACTGTATTCAAAAAATTGCATATTTCTATCGTAAAAATTTCAAGCTCTGGCCTGCCATCTCCGTTTCTGACTCAAACTGTTCCTGCTCAGGCGCGCATGCATGGAGTGTGTAATCCTATATGACTATGTTCTGTTTAATTCAGTACATCATTTTTTTAAATCTAATAAATAAAACTGAAAAGCAACTTGCGTTACTTTACAAAAAAGGAATTTAAATATTAATGTGTCAATTTTTAAAGTAATGCGTTACAAAAGTAATATTATTACAACATGATCTCACGAAAAGTCGTGTTGTAGTCACAAAAATTTTTATTAATTTACTCATGTCCATGGCACGAAATTCAGCTCACATGTCTTTGTCGTGTGTCACTCGTACAAATTTATATTAATCGTTTTTTTTGTGTCCGTGGCACGACTTTCTTTTTCGTGTTATTTATTTAATGTATTTGTTTTCTAATTTTTTTCTATTTTTAAATCATTGTCGCTTGGGGTTGGGTTTAGATTTGGGGTTTGGGTTAGGATGTACTTTTATGTATTGTTTTGTACACGTGTGTTTCTTCAGCTTTTAAAACTATTCTCATCTGGACCTGGGGTTTGGGTTAGGATGTCTAAAAATGTAACAGAAAGTGATTCTAACCCCAACCCAAGTGATATAATGGTAAGAACATAAAAAAACGATAAGAAAACAATACATGAAATGAAACGAAAAACTACTTAAAAAAATTAAATGAAAAGTAAATGATGACCAGTGACCACAGCTCTCGTTGGTCCCAATTCACTTTCCTTGTCTAAAAAACAGCTTCTGCTCAAAAGCTTCTCGTGTTTACTCATATAAATGTTAGATGAATTGGGACCGATATCAACATGAGAAAAATGATGCAGTAACTTTTTCATTTTGTTTTATTTAGAGTTTTATTAATAAACAAACCAAAAAAACACAAATGTACATTCTAAAACAGTGGTTCTCAAACTGGGGGGGCACCAGTTTTATGAAAATTCATCAAATTATCATAAAATTACTAGCCAACAGCAATACATTGTATAAATTAATATGTTTTGTTTCATTTAAATCTTAAGTTTTATGCTGCATTCACACCAAATGTGAATAGAGCGATAAATTTGTGTCTACCGCATCTAGTTTGCCGCTTGAACATTTTGAATGCATTTGCGCGTCTTGTGGAAGAGGCAAGGAGTGACTCTGGGTGGGCTTGCCGCCAAAGCAGCAAGCAGGCTCATGATTGATTAACGCGGCGTGAATTGACGCCAAAGTTAATTTTTTTTAATTCAGGCATCAGATGCCAATTCGCGTCATTCGCGCAAACTAAACGCAAGAATGAAACAAATTCTACCACGCTTAACGCCTCATTTGCACCGTAAACGCGTCTTTACATTGTCTTAACAAAGAAATAATTCACCCCAGATGCTTTATTCGCGTTTGGTGTGAACACAGCATTAGAAATGTTTATGTCATAAATTATTTTGGGGGGGGCACGAAGGAATGCACAGTACACAAGTGGGCATGCAAAAAAGTTTGAGGACCACTGCTCTAAAAAAACTGGGATATTTTCAACTCAGCGTTAGATTAAAAAAGGTACAAAATCAGATTTTAACAAATTTAACCTATGCCGGGTTGTTTTTATCTATTTGTTGGGTCAAATATAATATTTTCTGGTTTAATTTTAACCGTTGAGTTTGCTAACGTAATGCTCTACCATTTTTATTTTCTACATTTTAATCGATGACAATATTCACAATTGTTTGAAAATCAAATAAATTACCACAATAGAAGAAAACAAAAGAGGTCCCGACGCTGATACAACATAGTTGCAAACATTTAATTAACCTGCGTTTGTACTTTTATGCGTGCATGACAAAAATGGAAAGATCGAATGAAAGCGATCTTCTCTAATCCCAGCTGCCGTGCGAGTGAAGGCCGAACAACGTGTTTATGGAATTGATGGAGTCGCAATGGGCTGTGGTATCGTAGGCGGCTGAGCACAGACACGCACGATCACATACGCCGGATCTGCTCTCATAAAAGCCCCATAATCTCGCTGCTATTGCCGGCTGAGAGAGTCGAGCAGCTGCTGCCGATAAGTAAACGTGTCAAAAATGCATCGGTAAATGAGCGAGCGCATGTGCGTGTGTGTGTGGACAGCTGTCTGGAAAGATACTGCACACCTGCAGTTTGTTTCCTCATTCCCAGTACGTTTCTCAACCTGAGTTACCGTATCCTTCATTCAAGCAGGGCCTTGTCTACCTGAACGGCTCTGCGTGTTTTGTTAGCTCGTGTCAGACTGCACTTTGATGCACTTTGGACAGCTGGATGAATAAGTCTTCGCCGACGAACAGTCATCCAACCTGGATATGCTATGTTTGTAGTGTTTGAGTGATCACCCGGTAACCTAACAAGACCCTCTTCAGTTGTCTATTGCTTTTAAAGAGTCTCAAAGCACACATTTTAACCTACATGTAAAGAAAAGTCTACTGAGAAAGCATACAGTGTGATGGATGCTTATGTCAAGAACCTTAATGAGGAATTTACCCATTGGAGATGAATTTAGATGCTGTACAAAATGGTCCCTAGCTGTCACTGGGGTCAAAATGTACCCCTAAAGAGTTTTTATTAGTACCTCAGAGGTACATGATGATACCAAAATGATACATTTTGGGACCTTTATAATAAAAGTGACAATTTGGGACCATTTTTGGACCATTTCTTTCTCAATATATACGAAAGGTACTTTGACAAATGTTGTAAGTGGCTAATTGTTGTAATTGAGTTTCAAACTTTTCAATAGTGAAGGACATGCGAATCTTGTGATAAAATATCATATGACATCAAGTCACGAGACACGGAAGCAATGAGATTTTGAAGCAAAGTTATTGTTGTGCCGCCACCTGAATTGAGTGCTATATGCATTTGTTTTTGTTTCAATACCGCTGCACAACTTCAAAACATTAATTGTTTTCTCTCACAGAAGTAGATGTGTTTGCTTTAAAAAAAATCATATTTATTTTACTATTAATATGGATCACTTTAACAGCCGATATTTGTGCCTACTCAAGCCGAACATAAGAAGATAACATGACCACTTTTAATATAAAAAATATTTGTGTTAAACTTAAGAAAAGTCATATACATCTGGGATACCATCAGGTTGAGTAAATTTTGTTACTTTGTTTTGACAGTTTTTGAACCTTTAAGTACAGATTGTACATTGCAAAAAAATGACTTTCTTACTTAGTATGTTTGTCTTGTTTTCAGTACAAATATCTACAAATTCTGATCAAGATGTATTTTCTTGATGAGCAAAATGACCTAAAAAATTAAGTCTAGTTTTAAGACATAAAACATAAAATGGTTAGGTCACGTTTTTCCTAATTTTTCAAACTTTAGTTAGTGTGTAATGTTGCTGTTGGAGCATAAATAATACCTGCAAAATGATAAAGCTCAAAGTTGACTGCCAGGCGATATATTTTTTAACAGAATTCCCCTTTCAAAGCCTACAGCGAACGGCCAGTTTGGACTACAGCCCTCTACTTCCTGCTTTAATGACGTCAATAAAACAGTTTTTGACTAAACTCCGCCCACAGGAATACTTCAGTCACCAGCTTTGGCTCAAACAGCTCTGTTAAGCTAGGCTGCTGTCAAATCACAACACACTAAACAAACTACACAATCAGAACTCAATAGGTATTTTTAAAGGAGGGACTTCATAGAACAAGGAAGACATCAGCCCATTTTGAGGACAGTGAAAACAGCGCTATAGACAAAAGTAAATTCTGTGCACTGCAAAAAATGACTTTCTTACTTAGTACTTTTGTCTTGTTTTCAGTAAAAATATTTTAAAATTTTAGATGAGCAAAATGACCTAGGATAGTTTTAGACAAAAAAAAATTAAGGGTTTATTTCAAGAATTTTTTTCTTATTCCATTGACAGATTTCTTTGCTTGTTTTAAGCACGACTTTACTTAAATGTATATTTTTTTGTCTAATAACTAGACTTATTTTCCTAGGTCATTTTGCTCTTAATTTAAGAACTTTTAGATATTTTTACTGAAAACAAGACAAAAATACTAAGTAAGGAAGTCATTTTTTGCAGTGTGAACACAGGTTACACACTGTCAGAAAAAAGGTACAGAACTCGCTGGGGTGGTACCCCAAGGTACCGTTCTGTACCTTTACTGGTAAATAAACATAACACAATGTTGTACCTTTTGGGGCATTACTGTTCCTTAAGGATCAATTGTGTACCTTCAAAGGTACAGTTAACTGTTTTGTACCCCTAAAATTTAACTGGTACAAAATTGTTCCCTAAGGTACACAATTGGTCCTTAGGGTATAATATTGTACCCCATAAGGTACAACATTTTAATGTGTTGTATACCCATAAAGGTACAAAAAGGTACCTTTTAGGGTACCACCCCAGCGACAGAAAAAGGAACAACTTTTTACCTTTTTTTCTGACAGTGTATTGTGCACTGTAAACACAATCAAAGCTTCAAAAATACAAGAAGTACAAGAACTATAAGTAAATTTGTGCTTAAAACAAGCAAAAAATGAATGCAGTGGGTTAAAAAAAATCTTGAACTTTCTTGAACCTTAACCAATTGGCAGTTTTGGGTCTTGTTTTAAGCACAAGTGTTATGTAATGTTTTTGTTTTAGTTTGAATTATTTTCTTGGGTAATCAAGATTGCTCATCAAGAAAATGAATCTTGATTTTTTTTTAAATGTATTTTTAGTGAAAACAAGAGAAAAATACTAAGAAAGTGATTTTTTGCAGCGTATTGTTCTTTTTCAGGTGAAATTAACTACTGCACTGCAAAAAATTATTTTCAAGAAAAAAAAATTCTTACTGTTTTTGTCTTGTATTCAGTAAAAAATATCTAAAAATTCTTAAATAAAGATGCTTTTCTTGATGAGAAAAATGACCCAAGAAAATAAGTCTAGTTTATAGACCAAAAATATCAAATTTAAGTGAATTTGTGGATAAAACAAGCAAAAAAAATCTGCCAATAGGGTAAGAAAATTTTTCTTGAATTTTTCTTGAATTAAGTGTTTAAGAAAAAATTTCAAGATTTTTTTGCTTACCCCATTTGTAGATTTCTTTGCTTGTTTTAAGCACTAATTTACTTAAATTTATATTTTTTGTCTAAAACTAGACTTATTTTCCTAGGTAATTTTGCTCATCAAAAAAAAACCATCTTAATTTAAGAATTTTTACATATTTTTACTGAAAACAAGACAAAAATACTAAGAATTTTTTTTCTTGAAAATCATTTTTTTGCAATGTGGTTACTTTCACTGTGCAACTGTTTAAAGGAAATCTAACTGACCTGAATAATGACACATGCAGTTTAATGGCACAGATATTTGAATGTAACTCTATCGGCCCTCAGGCACCGAGGTCTGGTACAACCACAGTAATGCAAGAACGAAGTGTGCCATCCAAGTATTTGTCTGTGTATTCATGTACTCACATACGGTGTGTTTCTGGCTTTACATGTTATTTCGGTTTTAAAGTTCATCCAAAAACGATTTTACTCACTATCATATTTTTACAAACCTGTACAGATTTCTTACACAAAGGAAGATATTTTGAGCAATGTCTGTAGCCAAACTACAAGGCCCATTGGCTTCCATAGTATTCTTTATTCCTACTATGGAAATCAATTGGCTTCTGATGGGTTTGGTTACAAACATTGCTAAAAATATCTTCCTTTGCGTAACAAATTTATTCAGGTTTGTAACAACATGAGAGTAAATGATGACAAAATTTTCATTTTTGGATAAACAATTCCTTTAAGTGGTCTCAGTTACTGTAGCATCACAGGAGTATTTGCTAGTAAATTATAAAAAACTTAAGGCGCTACATCTTGCATTTCAGCGGTTAACAACATGAATGTCAAGTAATTTCTGGTATTCTCCGACAAACAGCATGAGTCATTTATTTACGACACTTTCCTTTCTATAACTCGTCTTTCATTGCTGAACGTTTTGTATGTTTCCTTAAAAATATCTACACTGCTTATTAGCGACACGTAAATCATCTCTGTCTGTGTCGAACTTCATAACCTTAACCGCACAAGAAGCGGATATTGCCAAAGGTGTTTTACCACGAAATTACTACAATCTCAGACGACACCTCCCTCAGACTAACAGATAAACATCAGGATCTTTATCGCTGTGTAGTTTTAGCATAAATCGCTACCCGTCATCTTCAGCCCGGTTCAGACAGCAAACAGCTCTTTACCACGTGCTTAAGTTTATGTTTGTCTGACAAGACAAACATTAAGAAAGAACAAGTCTGTATTCTGCCACGAGTTCATCTGAGGCCAGAGACCACGGATGAATGGACGTCTTTGTTGACGCTGAGATTTTAAGTCGATCATTTGCATGCAATGATAAATGTTGTTTACTTTGTGCATAGTACACACGACTGAGGTGGCAGGTAAGAGGAATAGAAACGATGTACGGATGTGCTGTAGTTATTGCTACCCAGTTTATACCAGCTTTAACTGGTTTTTCTGACTAGGAGTTAGGGTAAAACTGACTTTCAGTAGACTAGCAAACCATCTTAGACTGAATTTTTTTCTGGTCTTTAGCAATGTGGCCACACATATGCATAAAAATGTGGCTAGTGTGCACCGAAGAGAAATGTATTACTGTATAAATAATGCATTCAAATTCAAGCAAATTCAAAGTCACATTTGGCTTTTTTGCTGCACAAAGCCGGCCTAAATATTTTACAAGGTTGCTTATTCGTATAAATGTATATGCGGTGAATCATACAAAAACTAATGATTATTAGACAAAAGCAATAATGAAGCTCCGCCCATACAGCCAATGTCACTGAGGTTAAAACAGATCATACAAAAACGTATACATGCGTGTGAATTTATACAAAATTTTATCAGTATGTGTGTTCCCTGCGGATCAATTTGAGTTGCTAACTTAATGCTCTGCCCATTAAGCTACAGAAATGTTTTATCTTGAACACAATCCACATCAACACACATACTTTCCCTCAGTACCGCCACATGACCTCATACTACATCTTGCAGTCTTACGAAGAAACACGAGGAGCTCATTTTTAAAAAACCTAACCCCCATTTAAAAGCATCTCGCCCATTTTTCTTGTTAAGGAGACCTGGAGAGGCATTTATTGGATTTGGGTCATTAAGATCACACAGTACCTCAGTCAGCACACTCAAAGGGAACCAGCACCTTCGGCAGCCTCCTCGGTACACAGTGCTGAATGCCAGGGTGTGTACAGTATATCTTTGCCTGTATTAATGAAGCAGGTAATAAGTATGTTTACAACAGAATATTTGCATAGTGCTTACTGCACAATGAACCCTACAGTACTGTACACTATACCTGCTAATCTTAGGAAACGTTGGATGCATGCAGTATACAACAATACAAGTAGCCAAGAGACCTCACCATGTTTATTTATAATTCAGCAACCCGAGACTAGTGGGAATCGAGAGTGGGGTTCACATTAAACCAAAATAAATAGATAAATAAGCATGGGTGACACTTTACAATAAGGCTGAATTTATTAACATTGATAAATGCATCTGAACAAACAATAAACAATATTCATAACTTTTAACTTTTAATATAACTGGATGACTTTTGTTTTTATTAGTCTTTGTTCATAATGCTGATACAATTTTTAATTTTAAATCATTGTGTATTCACTTATGTTAACAGTTATAACTTTTGATTTTATATATGTATTTATTAGTAAATGTTGAAAGTAAGAAACTAAGTATAATAAATGCTGTATATTGTTCATGGTTAGTTCATGTTAGCTAATGCATTAACTAATGTTAACAAATGCAACCTTTTTGCAAAGTGCAGACAGAAAGTTGTGTAGTCACGAAAAATTTGATTTAATTTATTCATGTCCATGGCACATAATTCAGCTTTTTTTCGTGTCACTCGCACAAATTTCTATAAATAGTTTTTCGTGTCCGTTGCATGACTTTCTATTTTGTTTAACTTTATGTATTGTTTTCTCAGTTTTTTCCTATTTTCTTACCATTGTCTCTTAGGGTTGGGGTTACAATCACTTTCTGTTAAATGTTTAGACATCCTAACCCAAACCGCAACTCCAGGCGAGAATCATTCTAAAAGTGAAATGAAAACATGTAGAAACCAATACATAAAAGTACATCCTAACCCAAACCCCAAATCTAACCCCAACCCCAAGCAACAATGATTTAAAAATAGGGAAAAAATAAGAAAAACAATACATAAAATAAAATGAAAAAGTCGTGCAAAGGACATGAAAAACTATTTATAGAAATTTCTGTGAATTTTTTGCTCAAGGCACGAAAAAAGCAGAATTTCGTGCCATGGTCACAAATAAATTAATAAAATTTTTTGTGACTTTAACACGACTTTCCATGAGATCATGTTGGTAAAGTAATACCGAAGCATCTTTTAATTAAACCTGAAAAAGTTTGAGGATTTTGAGAAATTTAAAACAAGGAAACGATGTGAAATATACAAACTGTCACCCGAAATTTTTAGATTACTAAATGTAAGCAGTTTGGGATTTTGCATTAACATAAATGTATAGTGGCGGCCAATGACTTCTCTTCCGAGGGGTGCGAATTTATGTATGTCGTGTGTTGCTCGTCATGTCAAAATATGAGCACAAAATATGCGCATCATGCGTCTTGATAAAAAAACATACCTTCTGCACACGCGTCTAAAAGGTTTAGGATAAAAGAGACACTCAAGTTCACAAAATACTCGCAAGACACCAACTTAACCCTAAACTCTGATTACACAACGCAAGCGTCACTTTTATTATAAACCCACTTCGATGCGTGTGCAGGAGGCACGTATTTTTGACAAGACGCATGATGCACATGGTTCACATGACGAGCCGAACACAAATTTTGAAATGACGAGCCACACACATGACGGGCTGCATGTTGTGACGAGCTTTGCATCGTGCGCCCTTGAAAAAAGAAGTCACCGGCCGCTACTGCAAATGTATGCAAATTTGTAATTTATTTTGTTATGCAAAATAAAAAGCATAATTCGTAATAAAAATGTTGCATGAAATGAACCACATCGCCCACTTTAAATGTTATCTAAAGTTAAAGATGAAGTAATCTGCATTGTGAGATAATATAGTCCCTCCAGAAATACGCTATTGCATGATTCAATGCATAATCAGTCAAAGTCTGCATATTTATGAAGCGGATGCATTTTTAAATACACCGCACTTTTGCCGCAAAAATTGCAGATTTCTGCGCAAGAGTATTTTGTGGAGCACAATGCTGTTAAATTTAGTTCAATAGCTTTTGCAATCCTACAGACAATTATTTATACATTTAATATCTCTAGTATACATTTAGCAGAAAACCGATATACATATTAGCTGTACATGAAAGTAATGATTTGATTACAACCCGAATAACAATTATTAGTAATATTACTTATATGGGAAATATTTGATAAGCATACTTGCTTCAATCCCACTATTATTATAATAGTCCAATTACCTACGGACAATTATTGCTAGAGTTCATATATCATTAATGTATATATTTTGTGAAATAATTTGCAATAAGCATTCACTTTTTAAATTGTGAAATATAGAAATAAACTTGAATTGAATTACAGCAGTTTATTGTATTCTATGGCTGCAAAAAACAGATCACCGTGCACATATACTGCATACTACCGTCTTGAAAATACCACAAGCCATTTCAGATATACAGTGAGCATAATGGACATGCTTGCGGGTGTACTTTCTCTTTCTGAATTTTTTTACTGTGCTTTTATAATGCAGAGAGGGTTTGTGTGTCATTGACGGACAGAAATCATTTCTCTCCCCGACTTTAGTGCATTTCTGTGCTGTGAACAGGAAAAATATTGAGATTTCCTGTTTCCCACAGTGGAGTCACCACAGGAGCCCATCAAACTGCCAGCCGGGGAGCGACGGAGGCCTTGGTAAACCCAACACACACACACAAGACTTGACAAAGCCGTCCACTTCTTTGTAAGAGAGATTTACTGTAGCTCAGCTCTTCAGATATGTAGATTTCCTATTGGTTGCAACAGTAGGGTTGTGAATGTCAAACACTATGTTAAAAGTCATATAAGAATTACTGTAATTATGAGATGACAACTTAAAGAGCTAACAACGCCCATGGACCTTACACAATAAAATGCACATAATAAATCATTACATTAATTCTAGATGCGCCTGCTGAAGATCAAGAAAAATACATTAGGCAATGTGCTATTATAAACAGAAAAATAAAGAGGTACCCAAATAACAACTTTTAATTGTCGAAGCTGCTGCAAATCAATTGTTTCAATTGGATGTTACAAAGTTTAACTGGGAAATGAGTTTCTAACTTGGAATTACCAGTTTAAAAAATACATGAACAGGTTTTACTAGTTGAAAAGTTATAATTATGGATATTCTGTCAAGATGTAAACAGCATTAAATCTTTAGAGAGTAAACAAGGAGTTCAGATGCATGTGTCTTTTTGTAAAAGAGCATTTTTTGTCAGGCTCTTATGCTGGGTCCACACCAAAAGATAATTGGGCCGATTTCCCCCTTCCGACAAGAATAGCTATGTCCCGATTATCTTGATAGTTCTACAGATTATATTATCCGATTTTCATTTGGTGTGAGGTGTGTTAAGAGTGTCCAAACCTGATCGGAAGAACGTCGGAGTCGCCCCGATCGCGAATCCTAAATATAAAACATGTTTAATATTTATGATCAGAAATCCTGATGTGTGGGGGGAACCCCGAGGACAAACTTGTGCACGCTCTTGAGATTATCATGTGAAACAAAACAAGATTAAATCAGAAAGCGAGATGATGGAAGACGGAAGCAGTCATGGCGCAGCACAAAGTGAATTTAATGCAAAGTGAACTTGTACAGACCATGTTTCCGCTGTCTCCACGACTTCAATCAAACCTTTTTCTTTTTTCCCTTGAATTTTCGTTGAAAATCATTCCAAACACTATCATTAAAATTTGATCCTGCATATCGTCCGCCATGCATATTCTGAAGTCTCGCGAGATTTTACGAGATTTCCTGTGTTCACAATTGAGACTCCGGTTAAAAAATCTGTTCGTGTGTAGTGTGCTGTCTTTGACACATCATGGCACACCACACACTATAGGAGCAAAACAGTTAAATCTAGGATTTTTCATCCTAATGTTTGTGGTCTGTAACATTTTGAAAATCTTATAAGATGTAAAAAAAATCTTTTGGTGTGTACCCACATTATGTTTAGATTTAGTCACTAATGGCAATAAAAAGATTATAAATTGAAATGCCTTATTTTTACAAATGTCACTAGTCATTTTATTGTTATTTAACACATTTGACTGTCTTTAGCAGCAAAATCTTCTAAGTGCATGCAAGTTTTTAGCAAAAACCTGCACATCTAAAAAAAATCCAAATTATTTGGACAAGATATAGTAACAAAATCATTAAAGATGCACCTTAAAACATTGCAAATGATAAAAGTCAGAATGTAAAAATTAAGAAACTGAACCACACATTGGGGGCGCTATGATGCATGTGACTGCGGGTTGTATTCAGGTCCAAGTACTCACAAGAGACACAACTTTGAATGTGATCACACGCTGTCGTTCATCTAATCTATTTTTTTGGACATAGAGGGTGTTTAGTGGATTTTGCCAACAAAACAGTATCTCTGAATGGCCTGAGGCTGGGACTAAGCCGATTTAAAGTGAAGGTATTTGATGAACGTACATAATAACGAGCACATCGGGTTAATATCATCTCATTTTAAACGAAGGTGGGTGATTCTCACGAAATCCAGATTCAGAAGGTGTCCAGCATCAGAATTTTTTTTTTTTTTGCACATATAAGATTATGGTCTGAACTTACTAAAACCATTATTTTTAGAGGATACAAAAATTTCCTATAGAATTATTTACATTTTTTAGATTATCATTATCAAAAATTATCATTACCGCAACATGATATTACATTTAATATATGCATTTACAAACTCATGTTTCGGTAATGAGAACTAAAAAGTTGTCTAGGTACCATGACAAACAAAATTTCAACTTTTATCTGGAGAAAATAAATAAGAACTGCTTACCTGGAGCCATCTTGAGTGTCACAGTCAATTATGTCCCTTCCAACAATTTTTTTTTGAAAATGTTAGTTCCTTGAGGGCTTAAACAATGATTGAAATTTGTTGCCGATGATGTGAAAATTGGTCTTGGACACATTTATATTCCTTATTATTGTCTCTCCATTTACCAATGATCACCAAATACCACATGTTTCTTTACTGTAAATGTTTATAGTATAACATGCACTGAAGCTTTTGATTTTTTAGATTTTTTTAATTATAAATATTTCCATGTCAAAGAACCCAAATCCAGTCATGGACACATTGCGGTAATGACAATTTTCCCCTTAAAGGCGCTCTAAGCGAATTGACGCGTTTTAGACCATAAAACATTTTTTGTTACATACCGGAAACATCTCCTCACTATCTGCTTGCTGCCTGTCCGCTGATCAAACTGTAAAAAACCGCGATCTCTGTAGACAGCCCAGGCTTCACAAACGGCAATATCAACATAGTGGCCAAACCTAGCACCACAAAACAAAACAAAGCGTTTCAGCCAATAAACGACAAAAAGGATTTGGGGGTGGGGGTTGGTTGCGTTCATGAAAGCACGGAAGGGAGGGGGAGGGGGAGGAGTTAGCTATGCTCCGTCAGTTTGAAAACAATTCAAACGTCAACAAAAACTAACGTCTCGCAGATTCGCTTAGAACGCCTTTAAATGTGGAAAAAACAACAAAATTGGTTTGTATGATGTCATGTGAAATCATGTGCAAAATAGTACATGAAGAGATGTTTGTAACTGTATGCTTCTTATTTTGATACTCTTACTTTTGATACCCGTACTGTAAGTTTAACTGTCTGATGTCTTTTGAAGTTTCACATAAGCCACAAACCAATAACCAGATCCATTTCAAAATCTATGCTTTTTTGACGTACAGTATTTTCTGATACAAGAAAAAAGTCATTTGATTTCATCATTTGCAGTTGTTCATGCGAAAAGGGGATGAAAATGTGAGCGCTCACTGCCGTGGTCCTTTCCGTTTATGCACCTGATGGGATGAAAGGACAAAAAAATGATATAAAAACACATGAAATAGAAGAAGGAAAGATGGACAGATATGAAGTTCGGGGGCGAAAAAGCACACGTCTGTAATTCTCACATGACTGGTGAGGTTTAGTGCTCTCCGGTGAATACAGACTCTGGGTGGGCTGTCTTAGTTTCTCCCTAGAGTTCTATACTCCAGGAACAGACTGGTGGAGAGACAGACAGACACACAGAGAGAGAGATGGCAAATTTTTTAAGCAGAACACAGTGACCAGACGCTGGTTCTCCATCTCACCTCCTGGCATTCCTCTCAGCTGTCCCGCTTATTATTGGAGAAAATTTATGGGGTCATCTATTTAACTGGATTTAAATGACATCAGTTCTGGTTGAGGGAGCTTCATGCAAACTCCAGGATCATGTGGGCTTGAGAAAACAGTCGACCATATAAATCAACAAGAGAGAGCAAGAGGTAGTGCGAGGGGGAGAAAAACACAGGCATAGAGAGAGATGAAAACATAAATGGTATCCAGCGATTTCATTACAGGTCCCAGCGACTGTACAGTAGTGCAAGGTGTAAAATCAATACTCAAACACTAATAGTGAGTACAAAGTGATAAGTAAATATGTAAGTTTTGTAAAACAAAATGGATAGCCTAAAAGTGATGTAAGTATACATTTTCAATTTTTTGTTTCTTTTTCTTCCTTTATTTTTTACGCCATTCCAGCGTCAACCAGTTAATCTATACACAACTTTTATTCAGTTGATCCATACACAGGTTGGGGGAGGGACAATTTTGGCATCTCCAATTTGCATGTTTTTGGCCTGTGGGAGGAAACCGGGGTACACGGAGTAAACCTACACTGACACAGGGAGAACATGCAAAATCTACATAGAAAGGCCACCTGTCCTGGCCGGGGCTCAATTTTTTGTTTAATAAAAAACGTACACATAATAAAAACAATGAACATAATAAAAATAATAAATATTCAAATAATATTTTACAAGATGGCTAATTCATCTGAATTCATACAATGTAAACCAATCATACAATCATTGGAATAGAAGGGATAATGGAAAAAGTCCCACCCCTAACTCCGCCCCTAAATCCAAGGTCATCGGAAAGCAAGGTCAAAAAATGGTTCCTAGCTGTCACTGGGTCAAAATCCTTCCAAAAAATACACTTTTGCACCTAAAGAGTTGATATTAGTACATATCGCTGCTAATGGTGCTAAATAGTACTAAAAGCTTGTAATCATAGGGAAAAAAAATTGCGCTACCTATATCACGAATTTTTTCTGTATCACGAAAAAATTTTTTTCATTTTTCCTTGGCATTTTCACGGATCTCCTCATATTTCGACTTTCTTTTCCGTGGCATTCTCACGGATTGGTTACTCAACTGTTTTGTCCTATTTTCTTACCATTGTCGCTTCGGTTTAGGGTTAGATTTACATAAAATGATATCCCTACCCAAATCCAACTCTAACCCCAACGCCAGGCGACAATTGATTAAAGTTTAGAAAATATAAAAGAATACATCAAATAAAATAGTATAAACCAATAGTTAAAGTGAAATACTAACGCAAACACCAAATCTAACCCTAAACCGAAGTGACAATGGTTTGAAAATAGGAAAAAACAGTTGAGTAACCAATCCGTGAGAATGCCACGGAAAAGAAAGTCCGTGGAAGGGCCACGGAAATATGAGGAGATCCGTGAGAATGCCACGGAAAAATGAGCAAAAAATTTCGTGACTATCCCACGGAACTTCATGAGATCATGTTGTGCAAAAAATGTATTAAAACTTTTTCAGTCCATCTGTCAATAATATAATATAAAGTACATATAGTACATAAAACTAATTACACGCCTTGAATGTTCAGACACCTTGAACGGTATGTCTTTCTCTCTCTCTCTCTCTCTCTCTCTCACACACACACGCACACACACACACAGACACACACAAAAATCTATCACACAATACAAAATCGTACTGCTGCAGGGCAATGAGGAGGAGGGTTGGATACAAACCACCTGACTTGAGGAATTTAGTCTGAAACTGCACAGGTGTCAGTAGATGATAATCACAGAGTTTCATCATTACAGTTCATTGCACACTGTGTTTGTGTGTCTGTATAGGTTTGGCTGGCACTTTAATAGTTGTAGGCATCTTATAGACCTGCATCAGTGGTGTAGTCTAGATTTTTGTAGTGAGTATACTGTGATTTTTCCCTCTCACCCTTATGCTTACTCGTCCTAGCGCGACACCTCATAAGCACCACCACACTCACAGATGCATACAGTATCATGTAACTGAGAGCATTCTGAAAGTGTTCTCATAAACACATAAACTGAATGTGTTCTCTTTTTTAAGAAAAAAAAGACTTTAGAGCCAATGGGTTTACAGCTGGGGAAACTGGACTGATTTTTAGACTGGTTTAGTGTTAATCAACATCTAACTCAGGGACAAAAGTTATTTAACTGTTAATTAAAATTAAATAAATCTTCAATCTGTGGCTAACACGTGCATTGAACGAGAACAAAATATCTTTCAACAGCTATTATCTGACAACTATTGATAACATTACCATGTGTAATTTAATGGTGTAAATGTTTTTAATTAATACACATTTAAGATGACCATGAATTAACTCTAATTTGCATAGTCATTGATATAAAAGCTTATTTTTGCATATAATATAAGCATTGTCTAAAAATGAAAATAGGCTTATAGGCTACTTAATTATTATTACAAGACCATCATGTAGCCAAATATTAGACACCCAAACCAAACAGAAGTTTAAGATCATATACATCTTGAATGTAGATATATAAATGAACACAGAGAAGGGAAGTTTAAAACTGTGAAGCACAAGCAAACATGCAGAGCAACTGAAGGCAGCTAAAAACCATCAGGATATAATCACGGGCTTATTTTATTGCATTTGGAGCCTTACCTCCAGATAAAGTAATAAACTGGACTGATGATTTAAATGTTGTTTACTCACATGTGCGTTGTAAACTCTATGGATTTTATGTTGCAGCACTCGTTCACTTCTCTAGAGTCTAGACTGTTTGTTTACAGTGTCGCGTGAGCAGCTACACTGCAGGTTCGACTTCATTTGGCGCTAAGCAGACCTCTTGGTGATGTCAAAGTACCGCGAGAGCGAGTCAAAGCAGATTTCTCCATGTGATAACTGGAGTCTCTCTCGCGGTACTTTGCTGTCACTCGCCAGTCTGCTCCTCAGTTACTTTCGCGTCACTATAGTAATCTGATTTCATAGAAATTCATACGCCGATCGGATCGTGCAGTTCGGCATGAAGTATATAGCCTAATATGTATTTCAACCCGCTAAAGTAGCAAGTGTAGCATGCTAATGGTCAATGCTTCACATCTATATTATGACTAAACTTTAATAATGTCACAAAACCATGCTGTTACGCATCCTCGCGCTATTTTTAGTGGGTATACGGAAATCCTTGACAATTTCTAGTGGGTATACGGCGTATACCTGCGTATCACGTAGACTACACCACTGACCTAGCCTGGTCCAACCAGACTCTCGTACATTCATTTCATTTGTACAGAGAGTCTGGCCACGCTCCATTGGAAAGCGTTACTTCCGTTAAGGAGGGTCCATTGTTGAGGTTTAAAACTATTGGATCTGCCCAGAGTCACTCAGGATCTGCCAAAGCCAATCGCTAACGTGAGGTCGTGACGTATATCATGCACCGAAACCGTCCGGAAACAACAAGTCAGAATAATCAGACAAACAAAACTTAGCAAACCTGGTTCTTGCTCTGGCTTTAACTTCTGTATATTTGGCAGTTTTGCAACAACGGACCGAATAGCTTTTCTCCCGTCTTTCTCCGCTGCCATTACTGAACTACAACTCAAACTGACGCGCGACCTCAACGTCATCGTTCTTAGCCACCCCCATCTGTTTGCTGATTGGTCCTGCAGATTTTTGCAGGAGAAAACGAAACTCTATAGAGAAATCCCAGACGTACTGCTGAAGGGAAATGAAAATTAAGCGGAAGCACGTAGGAGGGCGGAGCCAGGCTACCACTGACCTGCATCTGCTGAATGCTTGTTACATTAAAAACCTAGAGAGAGAGAGAGAGAGAGAGAGAGAGAGAGAGACCACCCACTGACTCACTGACTGTTAGAGGAGTGATGAGACCCCAAGGAGATCTGAGAACTCCATCTAAAAACAGACACCTAGAGGAAAACTCCTGTATCTCTCTCTCTTAAATTTTTCATAACCATAAATGTACATATGTGACCCTGTCTGTGAAATCCATAGTATCACAATGTAATCATGAAATTAGAAACGTCAAAGTTTGATTTCAATTATTGACATGACCTTACCCAGTCAGTATAAAAGATATGAAGGTTATATTTTCACAGAATGTTCTTTACATTATCTAAGATGATTTCATGTAGAACACACCCAGCACGTAATTTTGGCTAAAACAAGGCTAAATTTGGGCTGTCAGTGAAAGTCTAATAGACATCTACCAGAGCAGGGACGTGCACAGGAATTTTTAGGGGCAGTTGCTCTGACTTAAATAAAGGGCACCCCCCCCCCCTAAATTTTTGGGACTATATGAAGGACTGAGAATAACATGGTCTTTATTAAAATCAGCAAACATGTTTGCCTAATGCCTACCAAAAAAATTGTAGCCTAGGCTGCTTGTCTGCAAGCTGTAGCTAGCTGCTATCTGTCTGATTATTTAGGCTTAACTGTGGCAAACTCAGCCTAGATTCATGAAGATTTTAACAGAGGTGGAAAGAGTAGCCAAAAACTTTACTCAAGTAAAAATACAAGTAACTAAATAAATAATTACTCAAGTAGAAGTAAAAAGTATGCAATGAAAATAATACTCAAGTAGCGAGTTACTAGTTACTCATGAAAAAATAAATCTAGATATACACGCGCAAACACACACACACACACACACACACACACACACGCACACGCACACGCACACGCACACACACACACACACAGTGCCCTCCATAAGTATCAGAACTGTAAAGACAAGATTTTTCTGTTTGCTATGGAGACCAAAAATTGGTAAGATAAATATCAGTATGTCAGAAGTTTAGAATGTCACATTTTATTATCCTTTGTTTATGTTTCAACACATACATGCTTTAACAACAAAGAACAACAGCATTAAATGCTGACTTATGTGTGTTGTACACAAATGCACATAAGTGAATCAAACTGATCCTACACATTTTATGCTTTTCATGTGTAAACAATCAGGACACAGCTCAGTGACCATTAAAAAAAAATAATGTGACAGATTCTGTACTTTTGTCTCATGTTCATCTTTTACAGTTTTTTTCAATTGCTAAACAACAGTGAGCACAACTGGAGCTACATGTGCAAAACTCTAACTACAGTCTGCACTACCAAAAGTCACCTGAGCACAACTTTTAACACATGGCTCAAAACAGCTCATTGCAGCCAAACACTAAACATAACCCTCACTGAGATAACACACACTGTCACTCACAACACACTGAGAGGAAAAACACTAACAGCAAACACCAATACACAAAATACAAACTTTTTATCTTTACAGTTTCAACAATTTCAGTGATGTCACACAAAGTAATGTTTTCTTCAAATAATTATTTATTTATTGATTTATCACATGATTTATAATTTTTTTTTTCAGAACATCATAATTCTTTAAGATGAAAATTAGCAGTTTGCTTCAGTAGTCCGCAGTAATTTATGGAATTACAGTAATGAGAAAATAAAGGTAGAAACTAAAAGTACATGAAAGGTAATATTTTATATATATAAAATATATATATGAAATTGCAATCAGCAGTGTTTCAAAAAGGCACAATGCTGAAATCAATTCTGTTTTGAATGTGTGGTTGACAGTTTTGACAGCAGTGTGTTAGCATTTGAACAAAGTGCTGTAAATCCACAGTGTTGTGCAGGTTGTGGTTAAAGTCATGGGATAAGTGTGTAAAGTTTTGAAAACTGTGTTCAAGCAATGAAAAACGAACTAGAGTTTGGTCCACATGAACTGCTGCTGTGCAGACTGTAGTTAGAGTTTTGCACATGCGACTCCAGTTGTGCAGTCGTTTAGCAATCGAAAAAAACAGTAATGTTTAGACATTTCTTGACTCCACAACAACCAGAAGAAAACTTATGAAGGGCACTTCTACAGTATGTGTAAAACTGCAACATACACAAACAGTACAGAAAAAAAATACAAACACAGAATAGACAAGCATTTCAAATTAACAAATTAACTCTAGTCTCAATGTTGATGTAGCTTATAGCAGAAATATCAGACAAGTAAACTGACAACAGTTTTGCATATGTATAAAGTTAGAAATCTCCTAAGATGGTCTGAGGACATTGACAGTTTACACTTACATAAAAATGATTTTAGACAAAACTCATGTTTTCTTACGTTGTTATGTCACGTGTGTTTTGTGAGAATCACTTACATCATATACAGTACAGTATACAGCGAATCAGACGTCAATCATCGATGGATTTTCTTCAGTCTGTGCTACAATGCTTCTGGAGGTTGCACGCATTTAACTGTGTCTGACGACGAACAGGTCGCGTGTATGTAATGGCGGGTACATGTGTGAAGTTTTGCTTTTAGTTAAAAGATTGGTAAATTCATTTCCACGTCACCCAACACTGGTTATATTCTGCGTGTTTTTAAATAGGTTACGAGTAAAACAGCTTCGAACGATTCCGTTTTTGCAGCGATCTGAACAATTCATTCAAACTGATTCGCGAACCAATTTAAACGTTTGGCCCATTCGCTTTGTAAAGAACCGACTCAAAAGACTCGTTTATTTGCAACACTTTGTAAGGAATCGACTCAAACGAGTCATTAATTCGCGAATACGAAACACAAGATAGCAATTTAAAAATAAAATACAAATTTCGTAATTAATTAAAATACAGTAACGAAGGAACGCTGCATAGTGTAAACGAAGTAAAAGTACAATTTATTTTTTTCCACCTCGGAAGGGCAACTTGAGTCGAGAAGGGCAAATGGGCAGTTGCCCGGGCAACCTGAGCAACCCCCCTGTGCACGTCCCTGTACCAGAGCACAAGAACAGACAATACGTATATGTTTAGAAAAAAATTTAAGCTCTCATACATCTTTAAGTTATTTTGGCAAAAATGGCATGTAACCAAATTCAAAGTTATTTAGGGTAGAAGTGAGTTTTTTATAGCTGGACTATATTGGATCTATCCATTATTTCAACGTCTCGGTTTTTACACACTGGGTCATATATAGCTAAATCATCTGCAGCCTACATGTATGCTAAGCACAATGGTACACTTTACAATAAGGTTAAATTTGTTAACAATTAGTTACCAACACAATACAATTAACAATAATCACTCATGTTAAGATACTAAAAATGCCAATAATGTAAAAGGCAATAATAATGAAATAAAATGAACACAGTGCAAACTGAGAAAGTTGTTGTTAACTCTTTCGCCGCCAATGACGAGTATTTCCGGCTTTCCGCAATATCGCTATTATCCACCAGGTGGTGCCCCTTCCGCAACTTTTTAAACCCGGAAGAATTGCCCTATGGCAAGTGGCTGCATGTCCGTGTCTGTTTTAAAGATCGCACTGAATGGGATCTCTATGAAAAATGGAATTATTTCTGCTTTTTGCTCAAAATGTGGTGTTTTTGCAGAAACCTACACTGTAAAACCAAACAGTAAAACTAACTTATAATAGAAAGTACCTGGTACTCAAAATGTGCCAAAAAGTTTAGCTAACTATTATTTTTGAGTTCATACAACATCTATCATAGATTTAAGTTAACAGTAAATATTTTTTTGAGTTTTTACAACTACACCAAAGGTAAAGAGTTTAGGGAACTTGAAAAGTAGATTCAACCATAATTAAATATTTTAAGTCAAAAGCCCTCTAATGGCGGTTTTTACCAAAAAGTGACGTCATCATTGAAAGGGCACCCAGACATGTCTTGGATGCAAATAATTACAAACTTTTGGTGGTTATGATGAGTTCAATTTGCCAGGTAAGCTAAGAAAGAGTCTGTCACTGCAAATTTACTTCATTTTAAAGTTAAATCAACACCATTGGTTGAGGAGGTTCAGTTCCCAGCATGCTTTGCATGAGCCCGCAAAACGAGAGCATTTTTTTAAATTAAGTGATATTTGATGTGGTTTTTAGTAAACAAAAAGACTCAGTAGTGTTAAACATTTATTTATGTTGGAAATTTAGAAAAGTTTGCTAATTTTTATTTTTTTTGTGCTTACCATTGTTCAGAAGTGTAGTGCCTGTGCTTAGGCTTCAGGTCAATAATGTGTTGCTTCATCATATAAATAATACCTATGTGAAAGTCAGCACTGAGCTCAGTCTCAACACACTTTTTGGTATAAAAAAACACACTTTTTGGTATAAAATTTTCATGAGTCACATGATATGTTCCTGTGATTTGTGAACAAAATTAAATGGTAGTTAGTTTACTTGAATATTTTGAGTACTCTGAACTTGTCGGGTTTTACAGTGTTCTGCTAAGTTGTAAAATGTAGATATTTGAGTACAGGAAACTAAAGAAAAACAAGGCAATCAGTTGCCACAAACATTTAAGTAAAACTACTCCTACAATTTAAGTTACATAAAATTGCATTTTAAAAGTGGTGATGCATTAACAAGCCACATCATTGTTTGTTTTACCCATCAGTTCTGTTGGCTGCAAACCGCTCCTGGCAAAACATCACAAACTTTGGAGTGAGAGAGAGAAGCTATTAGTCTTTAATTACATTTCTTTTTAAAAATAGCATCTTTTCTGATTAAAAGCATGGAGGCAGACAGCTCTGCAAGTATATTCCCACTCAGATAAATTGTCCATTTAATAATGTTTTTGTGATTTATTGTTTTCTACTTAAAATCATCCTACAGTACATAATATAAAGAACATTCTGTAAAAAAAATCATCTTTATTATTACACAGCACTTTAAAATGCTTGATTCTGATTGGCCAGCCACAGCATTCCAAAGTTCAATGTTTCTTTTCAAAAAACTACCACTCTAAACTAATAACACACAGCTACAAATCAATTTGAAAGTAGCACTTAAATATTAGACAAAAAATAAATATAAAGATGTTTTAATAAAATATATGACATTATGGGCCCTATTTTAACGATCTGAAACGCAAGTGCGAAGCGCAACGCGCAAGTGAGTTTGTGGGCGGATCTTGGGCGCTGTTGCTATTTTCCCGGCGTGAGAAATAACTCTTGCGCCGGGCGCAAATCAATAAGGGGTTGGTCTGAAGTAGGTTCATTTTTCATAGGTGTGGTTTGGGCGTAACGTCAAATAAACCAATCAGAACGCTAGCCAACATTCCCTTTAAACGCAAGGGCGCAAGTTCCATGGCGGGTTGCTATTATTATGACGGATTTACCAGGCGCACGCCAGGAGCGGTTCACAGCCGAGGAGACCGACGTCCTTGTACGGGGGAATCCCACGCTTGCCAGCATAAATCGGGCACGCCGTGTAACGGGAGGTGGATCTGCCTCAGGACTTGACGCCAGCAGAGGACATCGCTGCGTCCACCCTCACCGCTGAAAGGGTTTGGGGGCTTTGAAATCGGACCCAAGAAACGCAAGCAAGGTCCAACCCCAAAGTACTCTTACAAATCAAGTTCATATACATTAAGGTTTCTTATGAAAACATTTTAATTATTATTTACATAAAATAAACGTAATACAGCCACACAACAAACTTATGAAAATATTTTAATCGTTATTTGCATGAGAATAAATAAAAACTATCACCACAATGCTCACCACTATGATTCCCCTTATCTCGTGTATTAATATTTTTAAGTGTAACAATTTATGATTTGCAAAAATAACTGTTGCATCTGTGTAGATTAGATAAGCAAAGTGTATGCGCGTTGTGCACGCTATACATTATGGTCAAGCATGCGCCCTTAAAATAGCATAATGAACAACGCGCAACGCGCCACTGACTTTAAACTTTTTTTTTCTGGTCAGTGGCGCAATTGTTTTGTGAAACTGCAAAATAGCATCAGGGATGGTTTGCGCCGGAACACGCCTCTTTTTTTGCGCTGAACCACCCAGGGAGCGCAAGTTCATTCCCTAGTTTGCCGACGTGCTTCTGTGACGGGAAAAACCCGCTGTGCGCCGGGGCAAAATACGAATGATACATGCGTCACGGACAAAGTCAATTGCGCTGGGTGCAAGATAGAGCCCTATATCTACAAAGGATATACTAAATAGTGTGTTTGTGACATTTGAATGTCTTATCTTAACTTAAAACGAAAGTAAACGTTTTTTCTCATGGAAGGTCTGCATTCATTAAATTTTAGCAAATTAAATACTTCAAATCAATATTTAATGTTCCTTACCTTACTTATGAGGTTAATAGCCGTGCAATAAGCGGGATAATGTACAGTCCGCAGGTTGTTATCGCAATATATCAAAGTAAAATCAAACTTTGATGCTCCTAATCTCATAATATAAGACTTTCAGTGGCGTCACGTGACTGGTCATCCGAGTGGCGCAAATTCAAAATATGTGTTCGGTGTGTCATGTGTGTTCCTCGTGTTTTCAAAATATGTGTTTGTTGCATCATGTGAACCATGTGCATCACATGTTTTGTCAAAATAAGTGCCTGCTGCACACGCGTCAAAACCGTTTATGATAAAAGAGACGCTCACGTTCACAACATACACGCAAGACACTCACTTAACAGTAAACTCTGAACTGAAAATAATTTTCACTGACAGATCTTAAAATAAGTCCGTGCCAATGATCTGTTTCAAGATATACACCAGTAACATCTTTTTCTAAGGCATGTTTATTAAAGATGCTTAAACATCTTAATTTAACTTAAGCCTAGTCCGGCTTTAGCTAAGCCTGGATTTATCCTGGATTTCACAGACAGGGTCACATTTATCAGTATGTGTGTTCCCTAGGGACTGAACCCATGACCTTTGCATTTCCCCATTGTCTACTACAGGAATACATACAGTAAGATTATTAAGCTGTAAAACTGATACATTTGTCGTGGACGATTTTGATGAGAAAGCTTGGAATTTATATTGAAAGCCCCTATTTTAATATAGTATACTGGAAAATATGAGCACAACTTTTTGGCAATGTTGACATCTCTCCTCAAAACTTTAGAACAACTACACGTGAGTCTCAAGTTGCTCTTGCGTTTCTTTTTGATGGCGTCCAGGAAAATCTATTAGCTAGATATGTAAGAGACCTCCTTTCCTATGCCTCATCATCTGTCCGTAGGTTCGTACAACCTAAACAGTTAGTGACAGACTCTTTTAGCGTCTTAATTACAAGCTTGTACCTCTGAAACTCTCCCCTGCAGAAACATCCTAACCTCCGGGCAGGGGTCCTCCTCCCCGGGCCTGACCCCTACCGCTCGGGGTCCACATTCTCAGCGTGCACTCAGCCCTCTGCGGTCCGGCTTCCTGCCTTCGCCGAGAAACCGACACACGCCGTGGCCGCTGAAAGCAAACACCCGCTGCTGGTTTAAGCCGTAGGAGCTCATCTGCATCAGCAATAATGAGTTTGCTGTGCCGAGCCAGGATAAACAACCGAAACCGCTGCAGAAAATCCAGCCCTGATTCAGCACGGCTTCTAAAGCCATCACAGACCAATTCATCACCGGGGGTTTATTTATAGGGCCTAAAATTGGGGCTTTTACAACCCATAAACATTCTTTGAATTAACCTATGACATGTAGTATGTTTACTCATACTGTACGTTTCAAGCATACGGTATAAAAATGCTGCATCTGTGCGTCTTGATATTTTTATGCTTTACGGCAGAATCATTTGTTCATTCGTTGAAAACTTCAAATGTCTGGGAAATGTTTTTACGCATGATTAAAAAAGCGTTTTCCAACAAACCCTAGTGTAGAAACTTTAGACAAGGTGATGCTAAGAGGCTCAATCCAAAAAGTGGTTCTGCAGATCACTACAATTCAAATCTTGAGGGTCAAATGAGGACATACAGATCAGGAACCCGGTGACACAAACAGTGATTACCTACCAACACTCTCAGTCCAGCTAAAATAGACTGGAAAGAATTTCACACGCACATGCCAAAGTCCATTTTCACAAGGTGGGTCGCACAATATGGAGATTTCAACTATACAAAATAAATCCTCGTGCAACAAATAAATAAAACCACACACACTGTCATGGGGCAGTACGCTTTCAAAATGTATAGCTTTGCACCTAAAGGGGCAGTTTCCTGGACAGGGATAAGACTAGTCTTAGACTAAAATAAATGTAAGAGCTGTCCAACCTGAAAACAACTAGCACTGACATATCTTAAAATACATCAGTGCCCTTTGTTTTTCCTTAAAATGCACACCAGTAATGTTTTTAGTAAGGCATGTTTGTTAGAAGTTAAACTATGGTCTAGTCCTGGCTTAAAGGGATAGTTCGCCCAAAAATGAAAATAATGTAATTAATGTCGTTCCAAACTCATAACACAGTTTAAGATGTTTTAGATTTAGTCTGCTGTTGTGAAGCGCATGCGCGAGACTAAAGTCACAGGACTGCAGGATGACATACGACATGACTGACGTGTTATCTGGTGCGCCCCAGCTGTTTTTTTGTTTTGTTTTGTTTTTTTGTGCGCACAGGCTTCAATTACAGTCTGAGGGAGACGCCCGCTGTAAGTTTGAAAAAAAAATTCGCAAACATGTCTGAGGATAACACATCATCCGCGTCACTGCAGTCACGTGACTTTAGTCTCGCGCATGTGCTTCACAACACAAAAGAGACGCAGAAGAGAAGACAATGCTGAATAAAGTCGTATTTTTTGTTATTTTTGGACCAAAATGTATTTTTGATGCTTCAAGACATTCTAACTGACCCACTGATGTCACATAGACTACTTTGATGATGTTTTTATTACCTTTCTGTACATGGACAGTATACCGTGTATAGATTTTCAATGAAGGGTCAAACAAGCTCTCGGACTAAATATAAAACATCTTAAACTGTGTTCTGAATGTGAACGGAGGTCTTACGAGTTTGGAGTGACAAGAGGGTGAGTCATTAATGACATTATTTTCATTTTTGGGTGAACTATCCCTTTAAGCTAATCCCTGTCCGGGAAACCACCTCATAGAGTTCATATTAGTGGCTCAGAGGTACATATTGGTGTCAAAGACAGCGTATTAATTCAAAATGAACTGTAATAAAAATACACAGCATATATATATTAACTCTTTCACCGCCATTGACGAGATATCTCGTCAATTAAGAAAAAACGCTTCCCCACCAATGACGAGATTTTCCGTATTTCCGCAATACCGCTATTATCCTTCCGCAACTTTTTAAACCCGGAAGTATTGCCCTATGGCAAGCGGCTGCATGTCCGTGTCTGTTTTAAAGATCGCTCTGAATGGGATCTCTATGAAAAGTCCGTCACAAAAAATTGAATTATCTCTGCTTTTTGCTCAAAATGTGGTGTTTTTGCAGAAACCTACCCATATTCAAAAGCTGATTACAAAAGAACCACTGAAGGTAGGATGAAACGTTTTTTTTTTGTTTGAAAGCAGAGGGTCTGTTCTTTCATTTGGTATATTGTATGTTTATATATTTAAAGAAGAACATTTTCTGGAAGGCATTAAACTTTGGTGAAAATCACGAAAAACGCTGGCGCTGGCTGGCAACTTTTTTTTAAAACGCTGGTGGTGAAAGAGTTAAGGTTACTTTAACTTAAAAAACTAAACTAATCAATTTCAACTTGATTTTATAAGTTATGTCAACTTAAAGCCAAAATTTTAAATAGTAGGTTGAATTGACTTGCAAAAGCAAGCATGCTGCATTTTTTTACAGTGTACCCTTTATAAAGAGTACTGCCCCAGTATCGTTATTGTTTTTTTATGATAATCGCCTGTTTCACTTAGTACGAATTAGCCAATTTGTAAAATATGTATGAATTCTTGTTGGATCAGGCTGTATGTTTAGGCTATTCTTTCAGCAGGAAACCGGGAGACTGAGATAGCAGGGAAAGATGGCAAGGGGTTGAGGCCGCTGGTCCTCACAGCAGTCCATTGACACTGGCTGAAACCCTGCAGGCTCCATAGCCTCATTTGCATCAGTAAACACTGACCAAGATCCTTTAAAGCACTGCGGCAATGAGCAACCATGCTGGAATGCATGCGTGCATGCGTTTATTTATTGATTCTTGCACAGATGTAAATTACCTTTGAATGCTTACAACACTGCAGTACTGACCCAATGTGTAGTGGTGCATGGTGCAAAAACTACGGGGTTAGTTGTAACATTTTCAAAAATTCAAAATCAAAAATTTTCATATCTCTAATATTGATTGACTAAGGTCATATCAAAGACTGAAATCATAATGAAATGAATGGCTAAAATCAGGCTTTGATGCTCATTATCTCAGAATTTGATTTTGATTTTTAGTATGTTTTTTATAGACTGGGTCACATATAAAAAAACACTTTTGTCATAAATGTTCTGCTTTTTCTTACACATTTAGACATTTGTATCCAATTGAATTACGGTTACATGAGGGATGAATAGATACCTGTCTATTATAGACAGATATATAAACAATATAAACTTCAAGTATAAAGACAAAATAGTATTGAAATATTTGCCTTAATTTTAAAACTTTAAAACTTAATTTTTAGCAAGTGTTACAACTAACCCCCTGCCTGTTACAATTAACCCCACCTATGGGGTAAGTTGTAACGTTTGCACTTCTGTCACGTTTGGTGTAATTGCCCAAGAATGTTAAGTAATAAAAACAAACTTCAAATGTTCATTTGTAGCAGAGATGTGTGTGTTGCTTGTGTAAAAATATAATTAAATCAAACTAAAAAAAAAACGATTGTGATGAAGCCTGTGCCCCGCTCTCCCCTATTGTTGAACACAAATTTGTATACATACATACATAAGAGATTATTAACATTCATACATTTGGTGGACGCTTTGATCCAAAGTGACTTGCAGTGCATTAAAGTTATGCATTTTTATCAATATGTTTGTTCCCCTGAGATGGGACCCCATGACCTTTACATTCCTAGCACAATACTCTATGACTGAGAGAGAGCGAGAGCGATAATTGTGCACTTTAAGTGTGTGTTTGCACACATGAGCCTTCACTGATGTCCTGCCACCCAGGTCGCATAGTCAGGTGTGTGAAAGGTGAAGTGGTCCATCACGAGAGAGAGTGAGGCATCTCAGGCCTGCGCCTCACAAACGTGTTCATGTGTGCGTCCAAACACGCCTCATAGAGTCACCTGATACAACATTAGAGAAGCGTCCCACCTCTGATGCTCACCGCACCACAACGCACCATAAACACAAACTTAACCCAAAGTGCCACGGCCAAACAACTGAAAGTGAGTGTGTGTGCGCTTTGAATCTCAATGATGACAGCAAATTATGCAGAACGTGTGTTAGATCTACAGTCTCAGAAAATATAAACATACATCAACAAGAAACATAATAAACAATAAAGCTACAGTATTTTTTCAGTATTTTGACAAAAGCAGTGATTTTGATCTGTGAACTGAGAATCATATACTTTGCTGTTTGCTGATTCGCTGTTGTCTGACCTAGATCAGGGTTCCCTCATTCCTTTTGGATTTGACTACGTCCATCCCACCACACTGCAGATCACTGCTGGACCACAAAGGGGAGCTCCAGCTTTTAGGAAAATTGCAAAGACAAACAAACTACTCACAGACGACTGTGACTGCACATCCTAAACCCATAAGACATCAACAAACTACACAAACAGTTTTAATCATGTGATTCTGCAACTTTGATACAAAAAGACAAGACAACACTGAAAGATGCAGGACACTAAATAAGACCTCATAAATGAAAGTCTAAAATCATAATGACACTTTGAGAAGGTCCAGAGCATAAACACACTTCAATAAATATCATCACACGCGAGCTGTGCCAAATATCCCATCGTTCCACGTCCCACACCGAACCAGTGAAGATGAATGGAAAGAGAAATTGGACCCAAACACGGTTTTCTGTTTTTACCCTCGACTCATTAATGTGTTTTTACTCCTCTCGCTTTATCCACATGGGAGGTTATTACAACACGCTGCAGCAAGAGGCTTCAGCCCGTTGTCTGTTTTTCTTTTCTCCGCTCGCCCAAGATTTGCTCCATATTTCAATCTGGCTGAGGGTGTAAAAAGAGTTTTTTTGTGACCGAGAGTAGAGGAGGAGACACAAAAACAAATAACATGCTCGTACAAATCACCATTCTTTCGACTAGTGAAAATAGAAGAAATCCTGAGAAAATCCCTGCGTTTTGTTCGGTTTCCCCCGATGTTGAGGAGTGTTTGTAGGGATGCATTATAGTGAAAGGATTGAGGCGGCGTGTCGTGGCATTTCTCAGGTGATGAGAAGTCAATGATTGAGAATCAGTAATGCTGAATGAGGTAAAGAGGAGCAGCTTATGCTGCCTGACAGAAACTAAATGAATTGTTTGTTTTTCGACAACAATTAAATGTCATGTTTGAAATATTTTATTTAAGCATTGGTGAAATATGTAGGTAATGTATGTTAAATTAAGTATTGGTTTGGACAAAAGTGTAATTCAGTTAATAAATGATAAAATAAAATAAATAAATCAAAATGTCTGAACAGAGAAAGTAATTTTATTATATATGTATATGTATGTAGTTAAGAAAACTTTTGTGATATAAACTACAATCTAAACTCTACCTATTTTAGTTTTATATATATGACCCTAGACCAGGGGTCTCCAACCTTTTTTGGGAGAAAGGGCTACCACAATGGACGAAAAAACTCAAACTCTACTCAAAACTTTTTTGTTTTACTTGATTTTATTTTATTTTACTTATTGATATGTTTTAGTATTGTTTAAAATGTTAACATACGTAAAGCAAGCCAAGCTAATATAAAAAATATGTCATAAATAAATATAAAAATTGAGACTATTAACAGAATGTGTTTTGGTGGGCACCTTACAGACTGTGCAGGCAACTTGGGCACCACGTGGCAGACCCCTGCCCTAGACCATGGGTTCCCAAACTTTTCATTTTGCGACCCACTTTGCAAATAATCTATCCTGGGACCCACCAATATATTTTTAAATGGAAATGTGAGGAAACACGTTTTATCTTTTATAATTAAGTAGTTTTTACATTTTTAGTGAAATGTATTTAATGCAATTTCAAAATAACGTTTGTGTGTCATTCACCATACAGCCAAGCGACTTTGTGTGACCCACCTTATCCCACTGTGCGACCCACAAGTGGGTCCCGACCCACAGTTTGAAAAATCATAATTTGTAGCAATAGCCAACTTTACAATTGTATGGGTCAAAATAATAATTTTTTTATGCCAAAAATCATTAGAATATTAAGTAAAGATCATGTTCCATGAAAATATGTTGTAAATTTCCTACTGTAAATATATCAAAAATGTATTTTTTATTAGTAATATGTGTTGCTAAGGACTTCATTTGGAAGACTTTAAAGATGATTTTCTCAATATTTAGATTTTTTTGGCACACTCCGATTCCAGATTTTCAAATAGTTTTATCTCGGCCAAATATTGTCCAAATCATAAATCAATGGAAAGCTTATTTATTCATCTTTCATATAATGTATAAATCTCAATTTAAAATGTTTGCACCTTGTGTGACTGGTTTTGTGGTCCAGGGTCACAAATGTTATTACACAAAAGCAGTACAAATAATTTAAAGCAATATACATAAATGCATACTATAAGGTATTAAAACTTTGCAAAGTCCGTCCGGAGCTACAATATAAATAAGGTTTTGATAACAGTTAAATGATTAATAGCAATAATTCATAATTCTGAATCAATTCTATTTTCACATTCAAGTACAGCAATCCATGCAACCTTTTCATGATAAGTTAAGTTTTTACCAAAAGTTTTTAACAATGTCAATAACTCATATGTAAATATTTGGTGCTTTAAATATCCATGCAAAGTCTCTTTTAAAGTTTTTAAAGCTTTTTTATTATGTTTCATGGTTACATTTCAAGATTGTCATTTTAATTCACAGAATTCCTACAAAGTATGTTGTCCCCCAAAAACTTCTAAATCCAAATCGCATCCATGTTTCTCTCATACAAAATAGAAAACATGAGTATAAACTGATGTTTTTCTGATGTCTGGACTCTATCATCAGGGGTTTATTCAACAGATGGTTCAGTATATTGGGTATAAATGCTGTCTCTGAGCAATTATAGTACATATATATTACAGCAAATGCCACATATATCACAAAAACAAACAATTTAATATGCATGTAAAATTTCCAAATAAGATTGAATTCAGCTTATCCCTATGCAAAATTAAAACAAAAAAAATATAACATTTTTATGGTGTATTGTTTACATTGTAAAAAGTCTTTGCTGCCTTTATTTATTTTTTTGTTGTTGAATCATCTCAGATTTACAAGTCATGTCAACGAATTATTTATTTTGACTTGAGATAAGTTGCTACAACTAAAATATAGCTGAAAAGTCAACTTCATTTTATAAGTTATATCAACTTATCTCTAGTCAAGATAAATAATTGTAAGTTGAAATTACTTGAAAATCTGAGTTGATTCAACAAAACAATTTAAGGCAGCAAATACTTTTTTACAGTGTACTTAAAAAATTAGTAAATGATAAATGACTTTGAGCACAAATGTAATGGCATATAACCAGTAAAACTATATATTCATCTAAATCTATCGGTGTAAGTTATTGTTAACAAACTGCAATATCTACAGCTGTACAGTATATGTATCTGTTCTTCCCTCACTATTTTGGAAAAACTTAATAGCCATCATACACAGACAGTCATTATAATAGTTTCCATATTACAGTTTGACGAAGATCTGTGGAATTCCAAATGTAAATGCCGCCACAAACTGAACCGAACTACAGCAGATTACGTTACCTGTTTATAATATCCTTAAATTATAAACAGGTAACGTAATCTGCCGTACTATTTTTCCTCACTGTCAAACAGTCATTCAATCTTCAAAACCTGCCTTAATGGATGCAAATGAAGCAAGTGTGACAAACATAATATACGGCTTGTACGTACTTTGCGTGGCACGGCGGTCAACCTACACCTCTCTCATAACGCTAACCGTACGGTCATCTGTCTTAACACCCGCTCTTCAAGTGCAAGAGATTCCCATAACTGTCCATGAACGGTAAGGGGGTGTCGGCCTGCATTACCCAATGAGCAATGGTCATGCCAAAGTCTTCAGGGTCAACAAGTCGACTGCACCCACGTACACCCAGCAAATCCAGGTGCGCATACACTTGCAGACGCAGCCACCTGTGTACGTGAGACTGCACACACACATACACATTTAGGGCATTTTGGAGACACCCTTACTGGACCACATGATCTCTTATCATTCACTGTCAGAACACACTTCATAAAGGTATCACAACAAATGTGTGATGGCAGCCAGTACAAAGATGATGGATCACTGGTCCTTATCAGAAGTACAGCCCTGCAATCTGATTGGTTGAGAGGTTGTCTTCTCTTTCTCGAGGCCATATTACGCAACACAAACACTCTTAAAAATAAGAGTGTTACAAAGGTTATCAATCAGTCAACGTTTTATGACAAAAAAAATTAATCTAAAAAACGCTTTTACACTACAAATAACCTTTGTGAAAGGTTCTTCTGAAGTTATTAGTTCCTCATGGAACCACACGGCTAAAATGGTTCTTTTATGACATCATGAAGGACCTTAATTTGTGTGAAAGGGAAAAACTTTGGTTGGGTCACATTACACTGAATACTGGAGGTCTCGTGTAAATCTATTTGCATGTTTTGATGTGCTTCTACTGTATATATTTGGACATGTTGTGAAGGAGAATTCGTATAAAGTCTATGTTCTGCTCATATCTTTTTTTGTTTACAACCATGTGCGATATCCTTCGCTTCATCTGGAAAGCAGAGAAACTCGAAAATAATGGATATTTCCTGTGGGTCAGGCTTTATTGTGGCCGATATCGCATCCACATCAATTGTATCTGCACTGTCAAAATAAAGGTACAAAACTGTACCTTATCTGTCGCTGGGGTGCACACTACACTGCAAAAAATGATTTTCTAAAAAAATTTTTTGTATTTTTGTCTTGTTTTCAGTAAAAAAAATTCTTAAATTAATATGCTTTTTCTTGATGAGGAAAAACGACCCAAGAAAATAAATCTAGTTTTTAGACCAAAGATATAAAATTTTGTGATTTTGTGAGCAAAACAAACTAAAAAAATCTGCCAATGGGGTAAGCTAATTTTTTCTATATTTTTTCTTGAATTTAGTGTTTAAGAAAAATGTTCAAGATTTTTTGCATACCCCATTTGCAGATTTTTTGCTTGTTTTATGCACAAATTCGCTTAAATTTTATATTTTTGGTCATAAAACTAGACTTATTTTCTTGGGTAATTTTCCTCATCAAGAAAAAGCATCTTAATTTAAGAATTTTTAGATATTTTTACTGAAAACAAGACAAAAATACTAAGAAATGTTTTTCTTGAAAATCATTTTTTGCAGTGTAAGGATCGGTTTTGTAGCTTTACAGGTACAATGTTGTACCTTTTTAGGATCTATTGAGTAGCTTTAAAGGTACAGCTAACTGTTTTGTACCCCTAAAATTTTACTGGCACAAAATCCTTTACACAATGGTTCCTTAATGTATAATATTGTAACCAAAAAGTACAACATTTCAATGTGTTGTACAGTATACCCCAAAATGAACCTTTGAGCGTACCACCCCAGCGACAGAAAAGGTACAGTTTTGTACCTTTTTTTCTGACAGTATGAGGGTGATGGGTAAAGGATTGCCATTTTACTAAATTCTTTTGGACACTAGGGTGTCTTAAAATGCAATCTTTTAAATAAAAATCACTTTGTAAGCAGCTATATAGATCAAAAGTGATCTATTTTATTATGCAATGCAATTACATTACAATCCTTCAATGAATAAACTGCAGACAAAAATAGATTGAGAGTGGACATCTTTACATTTATGCATTTGGCAGGCTTTTATCCAAAGTGACTTTTAGTACATTACAAGGTATTTATTTTTTATCAGTATGCATGTTCCCTGGGTTCAAATCTATGACTTTTGCACTGGTAATGCAATGCTTTAAGCCATATAGAAGCACAAAGTTCTTACTGTATCTCTTCTTAACTGTGGTCTGTGGACTTCCATGCACGAGCAGCTTAACACAAGCTGCATTCTCAGAAATGGATTGAAGGCAACAGACGGGACACAAATCGGTGGTCTGCAGTAGCAGCAGGAGGGAGAAAAAGAGAAAGAACAAGGGAGAGAGATGAGCTTACGATCTCCCCAGACTAACAACATGAGACCTTCGCATAATAAAATAAACAGCAGCTTGTGCCGGTGAAGAGGTCAACTGGAGAAAAACAGAGGGGAAATGGAAACGATAAAGACTGTTCTCCTGAGCTTTGGATAAGTAACCGGTATACGTGTGATGGTAACAAACAGAGATTCTTCTTTAATTCAGAGCTTTAAATTAATTAGAGACACAAAAGCCCCAGATCCCTTTCAGGCTGGAGAAAGGTCTTAATTAATTTAGAAAACCACCGCTGCCCTGATTCCATATCATCGGTTCTTTGTAACAGGAATGTCAGCTATTTACACTCCGACCAATAGGAGAGCTGGAGAGGGGTTAGGTGATGATGGGCTTGCCGCCTCTGCTCAGATAGGAAAAGGATACTTTTCAAAAGCTAAAAGCTTTCCCATTTTAAAACAAAGGTGGGGGAGAGAGAGTAGAGAAGTGATTTTTGGGGAAAACCTCAGTCGATGGGACATTCCAAGGTCTCTCCGTGAAAAATGTACTTCACAAAATATGCTTTCATGACTCTTTCAAGGGTTGTTTTCTATTCATTGTGAACCTGTGCATGACATTTATCATTTACTACAATATGGAAAAACACAAGCCAACCCTAAAACATAGCATATAAGTTTCTGCACTCTGCAAAATCATTATTCACATGTCCAAAAGTAAAGTATATACAAAACAGTAAAAAGATTCAATAAAATATTGGTATTTTTATCTTTTCGAGTTCCAACTATCATCATTCAAAAGTGGAGTTGGTTTGCAGGACTGATGTTTGGCAAATGTGACAAGGGCTGGGAGAAAAGTACAGATAAAAAGCTTTTTCTCTTGACAAATTAAAGGGTGTCATGCCTTGAGTTTAAGGGAGGAAGACAAAATGAGAAAATGTGTAGGATAAGTTTTAAAAATAATCTTGCTTTTAAATAGAGAAAATCGTTTTAGAATTCATAAAATTTATTAAAAAATTTATTTGTGGGGCAGACAATTACTGATGATAGAACAGTCTTTCAGAAAAAAACTAAATATTTAAGTATAATAATAATAATAATAATTCGAAAACCTCAAATAAAACTTGATGAACCAAAAGGTAAAACTGTTAACCGCGACATAATTATTAAGGTGAACTGTTTGGAAGCTTTGAAAGTACATTGCATTTGAAAACTTTAATATTGAAACTCTAAATCTAATAAGAGCAGTTATCATATCATCCTATAACTTTATCCCTGAGAAAATGTGCGTGCCAACAGTTGCGCTTTGCGTTCAAGGTTAGTGGTCTGTTGGACACGAGGGGATAACGCTGTCATTGTGTCCATGCCCATTGTGTTTTCGTGTTCACATAGTGAAATGACAAAAATAAAAAACAACAGTTTAACAGGAAACGTTAGAAAAAGATTTTTGCGAGCCAGAAAGGAAGCCTGTTTTACTGTAAATGTTACTTAAACATGCCCAGATCGCGTCACCAGTAATTGTCACAATTTCCCGTTTCTGAAAGACTGATCCCATGACAGTGATTCAAAGTGAGCAAAACTATCAAAGGAACATCAAGATTTCGTTTTTTGAGGTGTTATTTTCCATTTATTTTTTTTTCAATTAAACGATTATAGAAATTAAAATAATTAAATTAAAAATTAAAAAAGAATCATAATGAAATTAAACTCTAAAAAAATTTGAAAAAACAACAACAATTTTTGCTATTTGGCAGACTTTTATCCAGAACGACTAGCGATGCATTATGCTATATATATATATATATATAAGTGCATGTGCATTCCCTAGGATTCGAGCCCATGACCTTACACTTTGAGCTTCACGATATCAAACAAAATATACAATTTAATTGCAGTTATATGTATTTAAATAATGCTTCATTGTAATATTTGAATTTGATGAGTAATGAGACATTTTAAGACAACAGCATATTAAACTTTCAACATCCTACAGAATAGTGATAATAACTAATATTCGTTAACGTAGTTAATCGAAAATGCAGGCATTTGCATTTCTAATATTTTCATTTCTATAAATACTCGGACCTAAACATCCTCGTGTGTATTTGCACACGACTGCTATGTGACACCAGTTTGGGAATCAGGGGACATCCACTCAGCAACCCAACTGCCAGCGGTCAGATTCTCACTTCCTCCGGCTCTTATTCGGGGATTTGGGCTAATATTTAGATAGTATAGGATTTTATATACGGTCTCCACGTATGAATGTTGAAAATCAGCGCTGCGCGCTCTTTTGACACGTCATGATTTATTATCTGCTAATTGATCTCGGGTTCTAATTAACATCTGACCGCTTTTCCTTTCTCTGGGGCTTTGTTAAAATGGTAGAGATACCTAAAAACGCCTGAAGGCTGCAGACTGCTCTGTGGGCTAAATACAGTGGAAGGATTCGCTTCATAAATCTTGGATGCTGATAGAAGCGAATATGAAAAACATATTTCAAGGCAAAAGTTGAAAGACTCGAGACAGGGCCTGAATTAGACTTTCTGTTTTTGTTTGGGTGTTTGCAATGTTTTTTCACTGCAGATCAATCATGCTCGTACCTTTGAAAGGGTGCGGAACATGTCTTAACATATGAAAGTTTCTAATGAGGCATGGGTGCGAGTTCATGTCTCGTGTTTCTATAGCAGAACCCAAACTCCGCGTGCAGGACCACACAGTTCACATCTCACCCTCTTTAATGCACGCACCCGAAATGCATTAACAACTGCACGAATTGTGTCCCTCTAATATAACAAAATTTCCTGGAAAAACATTATGTGTATTTTGCATATTAACTCGTTCTCTTTATGTGGATACGACATTCCCTAAATTATCATCACTAATAATCATACAATAAGCCTATATATACACCACTTTTACTGCGTTTGAAACAAAAAAATATTATTTTTTAATAAGCAATACGCCTAGAGTCAAGCAATTAACGAATTATCTTATTAAATTTAGACTATGTACTTTTAAGTTCATTTAAAAACTGGTGATAAAATGTCAATTTTACATTGAAAAGAACGGATTTCTTTGAAAGGAAGTGAAGAATAAAGTTAAGTTTTACCTTATATTTTACATACATTAATAGGGTTATTATTAGGTCGCAATAAGAAATTGTACCCAAACTGGACCTGAAATAAGGCAAACATCTCAACTGAAGGCTGTCGCTTTGCAGTATAGACTGTTTTGTGTATAACGCATCAAGAATTAAATTTAGCAGACGGTTTTATTTACATTAAGAATCAGTTGACATTTCTAATGTAATCAAGCTTATGCGACAAAAATTGTATTTGCAATACTGCATCATTTACTACGAGAATATAGGCTATTAATTGTACGAAATTGATTGTCCTGTGCACTGAATTTATTCATAGACGTTTAAAATGACGTTTCTATTATATTCTTTAAAATGCGTAAATTAAGTGTATTTAAGCCGGTCTGTCCAGAGGACGGTATTGGCAACAAAAAGCTGTGAAATAAAAAGCTCAATAATGACCTCAGCAACACAGAAAGTAAAAGATAAGTTTGTTCGTTTAAACACTATGCAGAGTAATAAAGGTTATTATACATTTATAAGGAAATGGACAAGCCGTTTTCTATTCTTCATTCACATTTAAATTGTATTGCTACTGATAACTTAGGTTGACAATGAACGGTTAACTATATTATCTAGATATAAAACATATTCCATTAAAACATTTCATTGGGTATGTTTCATGGACTTTTGTTGATGTTTAATTTTATGCAAATCTGACTCAAATATCAAACTTTTATTCGGGTATTTCCAAATGGTGCTCTGCTTAACAGCAAACGAAGAATTAAGCCAATAGCAAATAACATTTGCTCGCTATTAACATACAGTTGCTATGATAAAGGGAATTGTATCAGTTCATTTAAACAGTTCTCCCTATACAAGATATTCTAAAGATTAATGTTTTGCTTAAAAATAAAACAAAAGATCTGGTAACAGTTAACGGTAATAACAATAACAAACAATTGCAACATTAAATGTAATACATTTAGTTACCTGCAGTATCTTGTATAAGAAAAAAAGTCTTCAAAACAGTATGGTGGATATAAACCTGGTAGATATGACAGATGTCGCTGAGAGACAAATCTGGAAATATGGCTCCCTTACAACCGCATTAAAACTAATAATGTGTAGACTCATAACACTGCAACAGATAAACTTTTATCACTGGTATTAAACCATTATATTCCAACATCCCCAATCCCCAGTGTCTGCTAAATGTAACAGAAATGCTTCACAGGAAATGTATATAAAAACTGATTAAATGTTTATTGTTCCTGTAGCTCAATTAAAACTTGAAGCTTGAATTTGGTATATTGCATTGGTACCGCAACGCAAAGGTCGTGGGATGAATCCCGAGGGAACATAGGTCTATCCACAAAAAAAAAAAAACATATAAATTGAATGCACTATAAGGCGCTTTCGATAAAAGCGTTTGCCAAATGTATATGTAAATTGAAGTATAATTTAAAATATATTGCATAGTTTAACCCAATATTATTATTAATAATAATTATTACAATATTAATCTAATATTTAAATATAGAATTTGTGGGTGCCAAAAACTTAAATGCAATTTTCCCCTCCTAAATCTTTTGTTGATGGATCCGTTTGAACTTGTACTTGCAGAGGATGCAATGCGTGTCTAACGGAAATGCCAACAGGTTTTTATAAAATAAATTAAACACGCTATATATGGTTCTATAATGCATATTTTTATTTGTGTAAAGGATAATCGTTTAGGTTCATTGCGCAAAATACAAGCGTGGCCCTCCAACCATGCCTTCGTGTAATAATGAAGCGCAAACTTTATGGTCGCTGCCGTTTTATCAAGCTCTGAATTTTGTCTGTTATCACCTGAGTATTTACAAAGGACGTTTCCGGCTTGTCAGTGATGAAGTGATCTGGAATCACAAGAAGTAGGCTATCTGATAAAAAGGGGAAATACTTACTTACGTGTGCCGCTTGATCTTGCATAAAATCATTGCACCTTCCCATTCCTAAAATAGAAAGAAAAATAAATCTATAAAAAAACAATCATCGATGCGTCACCAATATAACATTTAATCCCAGACGCATAAATGTAAATTAAGGCACTTACATAAAGAATGTTGCCCTGTTTTTATATTGATAGAAATGTTGGCATAAATTGTTACATTGGCGTAAATGACAATATAACAATGTCGTTTCTGCATTTTTTTTCTTGCAATGCTTCAAAATCTTGTGATCGAGAGATATAAGAAGTTTAAAGTATACCATGTGTTTAAAAAACTGTGAATTACGCGAAAAGGCCATTTGCTTTCAAATATTATTTGTAATAATTCATAGCTGTAAAATCAAGAGCCCACACACCTCAACTCTACCCTTAGGGGAAGAAAAAAAATCATCACCGTTGTTTATTTACGACCGACAGCATGATAGGAGTAAGATAAACATCCAAAAACAAATAGTGTTAAGCTGCAGTGAAAACAGTGGTGTCGCTAACTAGGTTATCTCATTAGTACCCCACTGCTTTTGCCTGTTATTTAATCACCCGAGTGTAAATTAGATTCAATCCGGTCGCTATCGTAGGTCAACAGAACGTTACTTTTGTTTCTATTCATTAAATATGAACCTTGATAAGCCGATAACCAGATAGATATTGTATACCAGAGAAGGGTCAAGTGCCAACGCCACGCGCTACACTCCTTACATCATGAGCACTTGGGTTATTCTCTGGCAGCGTCGACTTGGTTGGCAACTGCCTTATTTGCAAAAAGGTTCACTTAATGGAGTGTTTAACGCAGCAAGTTAAATGCATAAAGTTGTTTGCTATTAAGAAATGCAAAAAAGGTGTACTCCACTGAATATTAATAAAATAATAATATTTAATATTTTAAAGCTTTGGTCATATAGTGTGTTTATTTTTAAATTTGATAAATGGCTCTAAACACGTTAAATAAAGACAAAACGATTAGTAACTTACTTATATTTTGTTTCTTCACGAATTAAAATTGTAAATAAACAGAAAGGCGGCAACTTCAGTGCGCATGTGCCTTAACGCGCAGAAAGGGGGTCTGAGAACTTGTAAAATAAGAACTAATGTTAAAGTAATATCGCCCCCATGAATGTACTGATAGGGTAAAAGCTTTAAGCTGGATTCGTTTAGTAAGCAGTTCAGAGTGCATGCTTGCAATTCATTGGTGAACAGTTCAGGGTGGCTACATGCAATTCATTGGTGTACAGTTCAGTTCAGTCTCTGCATGCAATCTTATGCACGACCAGGGAGAAAAGGCACAACGTAGGCTATAATTTGTTGTAAACGTGCACTTTGAAGCCGGACATCCGTGTGACGTTCACTTTTGTTTTGTTTTTTCTTGCTAGTGAATTCAAATCTGGTACCGTGATTGACAAGGCTCTATTCAAATAAAACATCCCGTGCAGAGAGTGCACACTTTTTTTACGCCGTGCACGGGAGGCGTGGAGCTCGAGCTTCTGACACTCTCACCCGCAGTCGCTCCTCCGAGTCCCAATGACATTAGCCAGGCACCGCGTCTAAAGCGAAAAATGTTTTGAAGCGGTTTAAGCGCGATGTTTTAATACAGCCGGACGTGCTCGAACAGATCTTTTTAATTGGAGCATATAAAGCAGACCATGTCTTGCCAAATTCAGTGGGAATAGTTTGTTTTGAAAACAGTGGAGTGCACCAACATCGCCAAAAGGTATATTACAAACGAATGCAACTTCAGTAACGTTTTCTTCGAGTTTTTGTTTATGCTGCCTGTGTTCCCGACATGGAATAACTCGGAAGGGGGAGTACGGGGGCAAAACGCTGTTCTTTGACTCGGTTTCTCTCTTATGGACGACAGTAGTCCCCTTTCTCCAAAGGCGAATGCTTTCAGTATTGCCTCTCTGATTTCAGCGAGGGAACAAGCAGGAAACGCAACGTTTGACACACTCTGCACTGGCCTGGACAAGCAAGTGGCGCAAAACTGCACCAGACCCTTAAAAATGCATTACAGCACTGTCACGCGGGAGATGGAAGGTACGGGCACGATCTTGATCATAACCTTGTGATTTGTTGGCCTCGCGCAATGTGTTTGCTGCTGGCAGACACTACTTGCGCGAGCAAGATACACGTGTGTTTTACTATTTTAACACTCTATGAAACACAACATGCTCTGTCATATCGCCAAAAACAGTGAATAAATGAAATATAGGGGTTTCCTTGAAAGTAAAATCGTATAAGACTGTTCAAGGTTGTATATAGTTGTTTATTAGAACTTACGTGGTCAAATAAATAGGCCGGTCATTGCCTAATATATCCCGGACAAGTAAATAATCACTTTGTTAAAAGCGCGTGTAATGCAAACAGAAGTTTGCAAGGTGTCACAGAACTAGGAAAGTAGGTTATTTATCCACGTCCAGCCCAGTGTATTGACGGATAGGTCTGTCAGACGCGCAAAATTGTGAATAAAAGAAAATGGTCTAGAAATGAACCGGGAGGTTGTGCCTTCGCTTATCCCCACAACATCACGTAACATTCATTGTTTGTTTGTCCTTGCTGCGCGCTGTTTGCTCGCTTTGCAAAAAAAGTTTACTCTCCGTCGTGCCAGCCAACCAGTCTATTGTTAGAGGAGGGCGATGTGGGCGATACACTTATCGAAAAGTAACTGGGTGCCGGAAAGCCCATTATAAGGGGCGCACTTCTCTGTCAATCAGTCTCGTCCCAAGGCGAGGAAAGGCACATTACCTGCAGTTCCTTATCTAAATAGAAATAAGAACCGGTTTTATCGCAAAGGGGAGGCCCTATGCGAGAGATAAGAGAGAAGTCTGGATTTCAGTTTAGCATACAACAGTGGGACAGAGACCGCCTGGAACACTTCAGCGCGCAACGCTTTGAAAACAACTGAGCGCATTTACGCATAAGTTTAGGATCATCGGCAAGCAACGCGAACTTTTAAGTACACTTAAGCGTTTTTTACAGATTCAGTCAAGACGACATTTCAAGCGCGGGCTTTTCTGCTTAACTAGTTCGCCGCATTATGCGTTAACCTAAAAGGAGACCACCGTTCCTAAAGTTGGATGCATTCACACAAGGAAACCTTTATCTCGTGAGGACATCGTGAAATTACTTTCTATAGGCAAACCACTGCATCAACTTGCATTTTGTCAATTTGAACTCGAGTCGAGCGCACATTGTAAAACCAATTTCTGGAATGATTTCAGCAATATCGAGCCCGTGGCTGACGCAGCTGTCCCATTTTTGCGATGTTGCAGCCTTCACGACCAGCAGCCTGAACAGCCTCAATACGCCCGGGAGTTACCATCTCTCACCTTCCCCTGGGGATCCGTACAGCCATCATGAAACCCAGTTTGAGCCGTGCCCGGCAGCCCAACACGCCTACAACTATTCCGGATCCAATCCAGCACAGGCCCCGGCGCAAGGAGACACCGGGACATCCAACTGCTCCTCGTCGTCGTCAAGCTCGACGCCGAACAAAACGATGGTGAAAAAGAACCCTAAAGTGGCGAATATTAATGTACAGTTGGAAATGAAGGCGCTCTGGGATGAATTTAATCAACTTGGAACTGAAATGATTGTCACAAAAGCTGGGAGGTGAGTTCACAGGTTTCTGTACTTGACTTAACGCTGAAATACTTGAAATTTAAAGTCATTTTCTTGATATTTCAGGAACATTTGTACCAATAAATTAAGACTTGGATTAATTGGATTAACAAACATCTGTACATTGTTTAATGATTAACAGATCTTGAATGACATTTCAATAGTTAAACTGATTAATATTATCGACTATGTAAATTAACCACTTATCTGTTGAGCATTATATTATGTTTTTCTACTTATAATCAGTATTAATTATAATTAATAGAAATTATCATCAAGTGTATGAACACATTTGCAAAGCCGATCAAATTGACTTAGTATAGTGGGAACTTTTTATTCTTTTAATTGGTTAAATAACTCTGAATAAATAATCCTAACAGTGCGTTAGCTTAGCACAATCATAGGCATTTACAATGAAGTGTAAACAGTCTATTGTGTGTATTTACACAGTGATAAGACAGGATAAGAAGATAACACGAGATACAGTTAAAACATTTTACTCACCTGTGTTAAAGGGCTCCTGCAGCAAACACCAATTATTTTGCCCTACGCATAATGTATTATTTCTTAAATATTAATAAATTATAGTGCATTCATATCGAGTTCTTATATTTTGTGTGTATTCAGGCAAACGTCGCAAGTGTTTGCACTTTATTCATTTAAAATAGGCCATGACACTATAAAACCATAACAAATAATGTATGACAAAGATAAATGGCTTCAAAATAATCAAAACGCAGGCGCGTTAACCCACAAATTAATGCACATAGCATACCTGTGTTTGGACACGATGAGGCCTCAGACAGGAAGCTTATGTAATAATGTGTCTATCTGCTCATAAAATTAAAATAGCAGGAAAATCATGATACTTGGGCTAAATGCGGCCAATACGTGGCGAACGTTCATTCAGTTTAGTGTTAAATTAATATGCTTTGGCTTGCTACAACTAAGAGCAGTTTACTCTAAATTAAACATTACATGTATATAAGCAATATTCAGAATGCTGAAACAAACGTAGCTTATTTTACAGCACGTAGCCTAATATTTCAAGCACAATCGTCTGTCTGTTAATATTATACAGATTCTAGACAGATGCTGCACATGTAAGCCTATCGTATCTCAGCACAGCCATGTCAGGTCCTTGATTTTCTATATATATTCTGTTTTAAACAATTTCCCCAGTTCATGTTATCTTTGCCTTACATTTAATCGTGGTGTAACCGATTGCTAAATTATACATTTTCTTTCGCAATTTTCAAACTTCTAAAAAGCACAGGCCCATAAGCAAGTTGACAACCAGTGAAAATATAATTTCAGTATGACCTACTAAAATTAAATGTCAGTTCTCTTGAGGATTTTTTGTTTGTGTAACTTCTGTCGCCATTGCATCGAGCATGTCAATGCCTTGATTTCATAAGTTTCACCATAATTATTAAAATCTTATGTATTTTTATTCAATTTCATGAAAGTACATCTTGCATTTGCGAATAAAAAGAAAACGTGTTAAAATGCATGCATCATAGCAAAACACTGCAGGTCTGGAGAGTCTAAATTAAATGCTAAATGTTTTTAAATAAAGTATAAAGCTTTGGATAAATCTGAAAATGCAGTGCGCTTAAGAAACTTACAATTATATTGTAGATTTTTACTATTTTTTTCTTAAAGTTTAATAACGGACAATAATTGTTTTTTTTTATTAGTTATTTCACAATCATGTAATAGAGGGTGTAAATGCCTAATAAAATAATTAACTAATGTTAACTAATGTTATTGAAATGTAAACAAGCTCACGTGGTTCCGTCTATGCATTAACTAGCTGATTTAGGTAATGATGCATTTTAAGACTTATTTTTACACGCAACTGCATGGTGGCTTACTGTAAGGCAGTTTTTAATAATCAAGGTCACTCTTACGAAATCAGGGCATACTTGTCTTGCTCGATTAAAAATAGCGTCAGATGTTACAAAAAACAAATAAATCTGGGAAATATAAAGGGAACAGACATTTTAACAGGTCATAAGAAAAATATATTTTAACTGGTTGTGTGTGTCTGTGCTTTAGTACAAGGTCATCTGTCATTCCAAATGAGCTGACTACATTATATCTAGGCAAAGCACTTTCAAAGCTACTTTAGCTTCACCTATCCACAACTAGCGCCCTGAAAAGACACTCATGCTCACTGAACAATGATTCCAGTATCACTTTCACTGGTACACAACATGTGGTGATCCTGAGCTTTAGAAAGTACCATTGTATTTAGGGAGCTTACTACGGTTTCAAAGGAATGTGTTTGTCGCTACACTTTTTAAACAACTTGTGATTGGCGAATGCAAACTTTATTAAAATGCATACTTTATTAAAATGCATGTGTGTGTGAGAGAGAGTGAAAGTGAAGATAATTCCTAAATCCCAAAATGAAAAAAATACAGGCCTACTGGAATTTCAAAAATGCATGAAAACATATCCATGCAAAATGATCAGCAGTCAGACTAAATAAGAAAAGTCATTTTATAGGGGTATTTACAGATTTACAAATAAGTGAATGATTGCAAATGGTAAAAATTTATATTAAGATAGTCTAACTCTTTCTGCATTCTCTTCTCCAGACGAATGTTTCCAACATTTCAAGTCAAAATATTTGGAATGGACCCAATGGCAGATTACATGCTACTTATGGATTTCCTACCTGTGGATGACAAACGATACAGGTATTGCATTCTGTGTAATAAGATACTTTATACAACCCAAACCATAGTGCATTAACTGTAAACATGATTTTAACTCTACTAATTGAAAAAAATAGCCCAAATCTAGGTGTGCAACCCAGGTAAAATAATTTAAAATAAGTTTAAGTGAAAATTGTTTTTCATTTTCTATGCAGGTATGCGTTCCACAGTTCATCGTGGCTGGTGGCGGGCAAAGCCGATCCAGCGACACCGGGCAGAGTGCATTATCACCCGGACTCACCTGCCAAAGGAGCACAGTGGATGAAACAGATCGTTTCATTCGACAAACTAAAACTAACCAACAACCTGCTAGACGACAATGGACATGTACGTGTTATTTTTATAGACCGGTACTACTACCTTTAACTAAAAGCTAGGCCCGACATTGCAAAAATAGCTTCTTATAATTGTTTCCTCAAGCATCCACTCTTTTTTCATCCAATTCCTACAAATTTGCTAGTGTAGCCGAATATTAAAAGGTTGTTTAAGTTTAATTTAATAAGATTTTTAATTTAAAAAGTATCAGTGGATGTTACTATGGAGCATTTTAACAATGTATTAAATGTTGTAATACCATTTTTTAGAGAACAGCACAGACCAGTGGAAGTTTAATATCTGTAAATTATTAGTCTGGTCACAGATTTAATATAAACACACCGTTTTATAGCAGCCTTTGCGTATAATAAAGTGGAGGTGAACATTTAAAAAGAAACATTTGTTCTAGAAAATTATATTTTTTGTAAATTATCCAGTCATGTAGGGCTAATAATTCTTGATAGAACATTTGTTTATGGTTAGCCAGTTTTTTTCCACATTTAAAGTTTACAACATATTTTTACAGGTTTTTAAAAATATGTTCATAACGAAGTAATAAATCTTCAAAATTAGCGATGAATTAATTGAATCGTTATTAAAGCGCTCAGAATTACAATGACGCAAAAACCTCAAGCATAGCGCTATCATAATGGTGTGATAATTTTAATATTTCATCACGTTAAATTATATATATTGCTCTCTTGCAGATCATCCTAAATTCAATGCACAGATACCAGCCCAGATTTCATGTGGTCTACGTGGATCCTCGGAAAGACAGCGAGAAATACGCCGAGGAAAATTACAAGACGTTCGTTTTCGAGGAGACCAGATTTACCGCGGTCACAGCCTATCAAAATCACAGAGTAAGTCTTTATTTCTGACACTATAATTACTACTTTAAAATGTATTTTTATGTAGTCATCTAGCCTACCACAAATTAAATATTGTAGCAAGAACAGACTTAGATAAAATATTAATGAAACACTACGCATCTTTGATTTAGCTTGTCAATTAGCAAAGTGTTAATGCTCGTGAGTTTAAAACCTAAAACGCATTATCCTGCCAGATTAAAATATCTATAATTATTGGGTAATATTTTTAGAATCGACATTATTCACTTTAAAAAGTATTTTACATTTAATTGCTAGTTAGATACGCAATATCTTTTTATAGTCGACACGTGATTGCGATTGCTTTGGGCATTTTAAACAAGACATGTACAGTGTTAAAATGCATTTTAACACATTACACTTGACTTAGATTCGATCTGAATGCTGAATGCTTTGGTGTCAGTGATGCTCCAGCACAGCTGTCTAGTGTTTTTCTTCTTTTTCATCTGTCTTTCCTGCTCTGTCTTCTATCAGTTTGACCTCTTGATCTCTAACTCTCACCGCGGGCTTTACATTTGTTTTTCAACTCATTCCGGAAAATCACGCGCACATATCTTCATCCATCGCTTTCACAGGGCCTGCGGGCGTTGATATTTAACAAATCGCTTAAATCTGTCGAGCAATAAATGTTTAGCTACGTTAATGCAAATATACAACCCGCGCCGCTTCGCGAATAGGCCTATACCTCACATTCATTAAAGTTGTATACGCTATTAATTGGAGCGTAACCTCGTAGGAACAATGAGTTTACCATTTAAAAACGACTTGTATTAACACAAGTCCCGGAATGGACTTTGAGAAATGATTACCTATATAAACAATTTCATCATCTGAATGAGAACAAATGAACAATTATGGGTGGTCAATCCTCGATTTTGTGCACTTGACAACTGAATTAACATCACATTATCACTCTTTTTCTTTCAGATAACACAACTGAAAATTGCCAGTAATCCGTTTGCCAAAGGTTTCAGGGACTGCGATCCAGAGGATTGGTGAGTTTTTATGCTACAAATATATATTTTTTGATAAAACACGCACAGATTGTAAGCAACGTGATTAGGGACTATTTATCCTGAAAGATCAGATGTCTGACTAAACTAAACAAATACAATGTGTTACACAGTATAATGTTATAAGCAGCTAATGTGAAATGATTTATTGCTATATTTCTTACACAAACCACTTATTCATACACTGTAAACAATGTATTTGAGTGAATAGTACTGATTGCATGCCTAATTTTCAGGCCCAGGAATCACAGGCCCGGTTCTTTGCAAATCATGAGTGCGTTTGCTCGAACCAGGAACCCAATGTCCTCCCCTCCACAGCAAAACGGCACAGAAAAAGGTGTGTATATAAGACACAACAAACAAAGTGTGCATGTAATACACGTACAAAGGTTGGATTGTTTCTTATATAGATGATAGTGTATGCCCAATATATTTCTATACAGTACCATACAGCATGCTTAGGAATGTACACCCACATGCATTCGGATATGAATATGTCAAAGTAGAAAAGCCAAAATAAAAGCAAGGATCTTCAGTCATGTAATGGCTCCAGTCTGTTTGGTTTCTCAGCATTCTGCTGGGTAAAACAGTTACATTTGTCTAGTTGAGCACTGCAAATTTCAATACACAAAGGTTTGAACAGCTGCATGCCTGGAGGACATGCTCAGACTCAAATCTCCTCGGCACAGTTTTTTTCTGTCTTGCGCTTTGTGTAAAATGATTTCCTGTGAGAATTTGCCTGTTTGGCAGGACGACACTTATGTCTTACCCTGCCAATCAAGCACAATACGTCTCATTTCGCAAACGAACTAAATTACACGGCTTTTCAATTTCAGTTCAACAAACTTATTGTTTGGGCCTCTTACATAGTTTGTACAGAGCCATTGAACTGTTAATGTGTGTCTGTACACAAACACATTTCTAATCAACAGTTCAATTCTTCCAAATAAACCTAAAAATAACACATCCTTTATTGTATAAGCACGTCATGTTGTTACAACAGCTTACACGTTTTCTTTTTCATCGCAGAGGACAGCAGGAGAGAATATGATCGTGACCCCACCGGCACTCCCATCCATTCTGACCCGGCTCACCAGCTGATGTCCAGAGTTCTCAGCCCTGCCCTTCCAGTCCTTGGTGGGCTACACGCCGTGCCACTCACAGCCGGACACCGCAGCCCACCCCACGAACTACGCCTTGATGGACACCCCCAACCACCGGATACCCTGCACCACCATCCCTACAAGTATCCCACCACCTACGAACATTATCTGGGAGCCAAGACCAGACCATCTCCGTACCCTTCACCGAGCATTAGAGGCCACGGTTACCATCCCCATATGAACCCAACCACAGCCAACATGTATTCTGCGACGAGCGCGCCAACTAATTATGACTATGGAGCTAGATAATGACTGGGAGGAAACATGTTTTGGGACAAACATACAGGAAAATATACACACGTACCTTTGCGTCCCAGACTCATGATATATGTGTCGAGGTTTGTGTTGGACACATCTTCTGAAGTGGCTATACTGCAGACAGAAAGAGAAATTGCCATATTTATTTGAAGGGACAAAATGTCTTTGTGGAACATAAGGATGAGCCCTGTGGACCCAGCGTGCCCAAGAACTCAGTCAGAGACCGTGGCACAAGTAAAACTAGTGTTCAGAGAAACAAAGAGGATATAAGACTTCTTCAGACAAAATATGCATTATCATGGACTGGACCTGGACTTTTTTGTGTTGGATGCACTTTTAGTTTTTGCTTTTAAAAAGCCATAAATTATATATTACTTTTGAGCCATTGAGCTTCTAGATAGATAGATTATTTGCATGTCGCGCTGTTTTGAAGGTGCTGAAATGCCCCGATATGTTTTTTCTTTCTTTGGTTGAGAATCAATTGTTTTTGAAAATGATAGACCACCTTTAGCCGGTCCGTGAAGCTTGTAACGTGGCACTGACTTACAGCAATTCAAAATAAATACATGAACAGAATGACTGTGCTGAACTTGTAAAATAAACATGAAATATTTTACCTTTAAACATGTCCATTATCACCTTCAATTATTCACCAGGTTTAGCAGAAGCTTCCAATTGAACCCGTTCAAGGGTGAAACACATTTCTCTGGGTATAGTAGTGGTTCTGAAACTTACTGCCGTGAACCCCCTTCCCTTTTTTATTTGTCATTTAATAAAACAAAACATATTAAATGATACAATGTAGTGCTGTTTGTTAGTAGCCGAATCAACTAAGGTTTAAATACACAGAATTTAAATAAATGTATTTTATAAAATGTCATAAAACTGAGAGTCTGCCCCTCCTGGTGCCATCTCATGTCCTCTCAGAACCACTGCCATAGGATGTTTGATTTGCAAATGGTGATATCATGTTTGAGTCCATTTTAACTTTCAGAAAATATCACTGCTCTTCTGACAATAATACATACTCATCTCATTTGATAGTCTAGGATTAAAAAGAATAGTTCAGCAGACTCAATGAAAACAATTTATTGAATATTGGAAATTTAATTGAAATCTTTTAATCTTTTAATTTTTTTCTTCTAAACGTTTATGATCCTTTAAATCCTTATGATTTATTTTTTTTAACAAAAACATTGTGGACATGTCAATACAGTCAAACTATCCTTATTGCACTTAAACTATTCAAATAAATAAATCCTTAGAAATGTATGCAAAATAATAAAATATCTAAAAACAGCAAGAAAATGGCCAATTATTTTATATTTCGTTTTAAAAGATCATGCCAAGTGCCATAGCTCATTAAAGACTATACATTTCACAGAGAAAAAATATTAAACAAAAATTGCTCTGTAAAAAAAACAACAAAAGTAAAATCCTCCTATATTCATATTTACAAACCATAAAATAAATGAAGTTGTTTTGTGTTGCTACTTATGCAATAATGTAATGTGAATACTGTAATATATGTGACCTGCTGGTATGTTAAATGAGCCGAGGGGCGTACAGCAATGTCTACTTCACTTTTTCTTAACAATGTGATTTGGGAAGAGGAAAGCAACGCTTGCACACCATTTGACCTCTGACAGCTAAGGACTCTCTGAAGTATTAAACCTTGCAGTGTTTCCAGCTATTTAAGGACCGACTCATATGTCTTATATTTTTAACATAATTTTGCGCTATAGACGGTGTGGTGTGTTAGCAATTGAAAAAGTAATTTTACAACATTACATTTTAACTGGAATTGTATTATAAATTAAATTATGGCGAAATTGTATACAAAAGAAAATATAGAATATGCTATTTTAATTTTAGCCGTATAAGTTATATTTGTTAATAAGTGTATTTTAAAAGTATTTTATTAAATACTTTTATTTTATTTCATATTTAATTATTTAACTACTTTTAAATACCCCAATCATACAGGTATTTGGTGGTTCATTGTAGCCAATACTTCATAGCGATGTCAGAAATGTTCATCTTGTCTTTATGGTAAAACGCAATTAATCTTTTAACAATGCGTCTAATGTCAAATAAAACGCAAAAGTTATTTTGCTGCCCTTGTACATTTGGGGCAGGAAGAGTCCGTTTGGAGGTTTGGGCCTCCCCTCGCGTGAGCCTGTTCCCGGTTGGAGGTAATGAGTTTGGCCCGTCAGGAAGACGAGGACACCCGGACCCATGACTCTTCCGTCTGGGGTCTGCCCATCTGTGTTTTCTCTCGTGCCGCTTCGCCTTGATGTGGACCGACGCATGGGGCCCAACCTGTATACCTGCATCCATACATGACGATTGATGACTGTTTCCACAACTGACCGCTTCTTAAATAAATGCTCATTATTTATGGCCGAATGTCCCAAAAAATGCATCCGACTTTAAAGTTCAAAGCGATGCGTGAGAAGTTTTGCGTGCGCATTCGGATACAGTTTGATCTCAAAGGAAATACCTGCGCCTTGAAAATATAGGCAAATACGGTGACATATTTGAGTTATTATGTGCAAGATACATTGGTCTGTTCGGCATTTCAAGGCCACAAAATAATGTCAACACTTATTTGACTTATACTCAAAAATATTTACGGAATTATGGTTGTTCAAAGGTAGAAAATATATATATTTTTAAGACGAAATGTTTGCTTTGTGTATAATCATTTTTAAAACTATGCATTATGTATTAACAACGCAAATTACGGAACGTATATTAATAAAATGTAACATTTAAAAACGTTTGACATTTTGACATTATTTCTACTCGGTTTAAAAGTTAAAATAGCGGGTTCACAGCAATTAATGGGCATTGCTTTACTTATTTATGTTATCTTTTGTTAACTAGTCAAAGAATGTTTAAGGCAAAACCACAGATGTATTATAACTACGCAAAATATAATTTTTTAAATTATAAAATATTATTTAGCTTCTGGATGATGTGGATTAAAATATATCTAATAAATCATTTGTTTAATTATATACAACACTTTTTAACTTAACCCAATTACAGCGTCTTATACTACATTTATAATTATTTATTTTAATCACTTTTACCATTTTAGAGAGTAATTAAGAAAAATGCTTAAAATAATAATAATATTAAAGTAAAAATTAAAACTATTTGAATAATCCATAATACAAAAAGACGCGGTCTCCGTATAGTGTGTACGCAGCCTACTAATGCCAGCCACAACTTGAAAAAAAGGTACAAAAAACTTTTTTTGGACAAATGTGGAAGCAAAATAATAAATATTAAAATCTACAATCATGTAAGGAAGGATATACATTACCAGACATTAAACTAAAGCGCGCAGGATATGAGAGACACATGGTCGCATCTGAACATCTGTTGTGACAAGCCTATCGTTTGTGTACATTTCTCTCTCTTGCACATTCAAAGACAGATCTTCAAAAAAAAAAAAAAAAAACTGCAAAGATGTTTACCTACTGCCTGTGTTTCAACGAAATGGAATTTGTGCTTCATTTGTCATCACAAAATATGAAAACAAATCATAACCATGCTGAAAAACAACAGCGATTCTAATGGTTTCCATTACAAATACCATTATGAAACATTTGCTGTTTACCATTAAAATCATTATCCTTTATATAGTGCGTTTCAGTCTTATTATAGAACAATTGCTGTTGTAGAGACCATTAAAACCAGTACAATTCCCATTATAAGCATTAAACACATATCATTTCTGCTGTGTATTCTATTGTTTTTATCAGCAGGGGAAGCTTATCTCACAAAACACGGTTTTATTTTAAATTATCTTGGCAACGTTTAAACATTTTACTGTAATGCATCCAGTTTGAACTTTCTCTCCTTCCAAGTGCAATTTCCTCAGCCTGTGATGATTACCAAGGATTATTATTCGTTTCCAAAAGCAAAAATCTATTTTCCTGGTCTAACCAAAGAGACCCAAGGGTATCTTTGCATCTAGCAACACACACCATACAGAGACCATTGTGGGTGACTGAAAGTTTGTTTAAGCTGGAGTAGAATGGTCCGATGACCTCTGACCCCTCGTGCGGTACACAGGCGCATGTCTGTTGTTCTCTGAGCCGCAGGTTTTTGTCAGTGGCCCGTGTCGAGGTTCTGCTTATATTGACTTCTTAAGTGATCTATTATTAACTTGGGAGGTACGATCTCTAGCATTTATGGGCTTATGCACGGAACGGATGGAAGGGACCCCGCTTTGGGCTTTGTTGTACCCTGCCCCCGTCCCATCAGGCCTACACAAATAGGAAGTGATTATCAATCGGACAAGCTTAACAGAGGTCACGGACAAAGGTACGTGAGGGTCCGCAAATGACAAAGGGCGAGCTAATGATCACCACGCAGACTGTGAAATGAAATGTTTTGTCTTCCTCTCTGGCCGGCGACTCGCCCGCTGTTGTTTTTCCTTTAAAAGGATGGCCTCCATGTTCCCCAAGTTTCCTGTACTGTCTGATGAGATATTCCAGTCTGGGTACGTCCCTAGAGACATATGCTTTATGCGACGGAACGGCTGTTAGCTGTTTGATGTCCTACCGACAAAGCTGAGATGCATAAAACCTACTTAACCAAGTGCCATAAAAGGCTATTAAACCGTATATACTGACAAAAAAGCTACCTGCATGTCCGCTAATGATTAGGGTTGTTTTATATAAAGTCACAATGAGTTCCTAAAAATCTAAAAAGTTATTACCTAAAAAAGAACAACGTTTTCCTGTAGTTCAGCATTACATTTGCATTGCCAAACGTTGAGCGTTTAAAATCCCAGGAAACACACATAAAAAAGTATAGCTTGAAAGAAATAACTCGCTTCGTATAAAAGCTTCTGACGAATGCATAAATAAATCATTCAAACCTCTTTACTAAAAATCCCAGCTTTTGCAAAAGCAACATATTCAAAAATTAATGGTTTGTCTTTTAGCTATTTCCCAACATAGAGGTCATCCTTGTCCATGCTCCTTCATCAGCTCGTGTGCTTAAAGGAAAGAACAAAACTCGCTCAATATATCTTTCTAACAAACAGGCCTGTCTGTGTTGCCTGAGCCCTTGTGATTAACCCTGCGTGATGTATACAGGTCACTCCAAAGGGCAACCTTAAACTCTGAGACAGATTTAGAAAAACAGCCGTGGATTATATCGCCGCTCAGGTGCGACTTCGAGAGCAAATACGCATCTACTCCTCGGAGGAAAGCAAACACATGTGAGCGTCTACAATGAAACATATTTAAATATAAGCTATTGTTGCATCCAAACACGATGATGGAGTGTGTTTAGTTTAGTTCCTTTTGTTTGATTCCCAATGTGGGAATTTCTCAAACCAAGCTTGTTTCTATAGGTTGAAACATAGCCTGTCAAGTCCTGTTAATGGTCCACGTCCTGCCGTGTTGTAGGTCCGCCTCTGAACGGCACTGAGACGCTAATTGGTGTTTGGAGCGCTTTCCTTCAAAGCGAAATATATTAGCGCCAGATTCAAGCATGTAAATAAAGTCAGAGTAATTTGCAAAAATCAGCTTGATGAAAAAGGTAAAGAGGGCCTTGTCTTTCAAACCTGGCCTCAGCTTTCGCTATATATAGACCACACTGTGATCCGTTGGTCCTTGGACCCTGCGGCCAGAAGTCTCTGTGGTGGGTCCTTATGGTCGGAGAAGGCCACACTATTCACCATGTCTGTGTGATGTTGCAAAACAGCCAGTGGCTTCAGTTTCTTCCGACCAAAAACTCTAATGTTGTTGTCCCATCCAGCTGTCGCTAGGATCCTGCCATCCGCACGGATTTTCAGCTGGGAGACTCCAGGATTGGTCAGCTGAACGGAGTTGTGCATCTGTAAAAGAACACAAATCAGAATCACACGGACGGAAACGTAAATACTCATGTAAGACGTCTTTTGAGATATCACATGCAAAATGAACCTCGCTTCACCCCGTTCGCCTATAACTGTCACCATACATGGTTATTCGACTCAGGTGGCTAGAAAGACTTGCACAAACTATTTACCAGAAACAAATGATCTCGTCGTTTAATGACCTGAGCGAGAGTAAATTTAAATCCATAAAAAACGAGGTGAATTACTTTCTCTCTCTCTTCCCCAGTCACCTCAAGCCGATCTGATGATGGAGCTGCAAATGGACGGCTAAATAGCTGTTGAACCTGGCAAAGGAGATCCGCGCTCGACTCCAGTGCCTCAATCATCGGCCGTAAAACATTCAAGCAAAGTGCTACGGGGACGACTATTTGGATTGGAAAATAAGGCGGTTGGGGCGGGACAGTTACCTTTGTCACACTTTGAAATCTTTGTTTGCGAAGTCCTTGTTGTTTTAAGGGTCTCTGGTGACTTACATTAGCATTAAAAGGTCTGGTATAAACACTGCAAGCGCACACCAGCTGAAAATAACCCTTCCCTTGCTTTCGGTGATCTACTGTGGTCAAGAGACCAGATAAATCTCGGTAATGGGCAACAATGTGACGTATAATGAAGTATTACCGAGAGCTCATTATCTGCGGCCCCTCTCCTTTGAGGACGTTCCTGAGGTATTTCCTGGCAAAACGTGCGCGCGGATCCTACACGTGTGCTAAGTGTGTGCGCATCGTCTCTCCGCGGGAGGCATCTGGTCCCAAAGCTGGAATCGAAGCGGACAGCGTAAAATTGACTTCATAAGCGTTGTCCAGAGAGACTAATGGCTCTCGAGCGGGAGAAGACAGTGAAGAATTTGTCGGCGTGCTCCTGTTTCTGCCTGGAAAATCAGAGACACTCGTGGCTGCATGTGGAAGATATAAGCCAGTCAGGTATTCCCGACCCAGGCGAATAAAAGAATGCAACCCTAATGTCATTTTTTAAGGGGAAAAAGTTTGAAAACAAATCACAGGTATGGCATCAGTCTTGTTTATATCTCAAATCTCAGGCCCGAATCAGACTGTGATTCAGAACGGGGTAATGATGTCACCTGCGAGATGCAGAAAAAGGCAAAACTTTCCCACAAAGAGAAAGGGAGAGATGGGGTGGCCAAGAGGGACGGGGGAGAAAGATGAATCGCTCCGAGCTGTGCCTGGTATGCCTGAACTAAACGCCCATCTGGTCCGTATTACAGGGCTGATAATGATGGGTTAATGTGTCTATCTGTGTTTGTTATGCTTCCCATAGTTTGTGTCAGGAAAATACATTAATTTAATTAAGAGGTCACAGCAAAGCGATAAAAAAGGTAAATGGGTGTTTATAAAGCGAGCCGCGAGACCCGCATCACGAAATAACCATTAGAGGACGGCGACTTGCGCTCGTGTTCAAACTCACATGTCTGCATTAACATTTACTATTTCTGGATTTCTTAAAATACTGCAAACTCTAGCCAAGGGATTTCTTGATGTATCATCACCAAGGTATCTTCAAATGGTGCGTTTAACTCCATACAAATGTCTTTCAAACGCACGCCAGTATGTATTTCAAACACAGCTCTTGGAGTCTGAGAACGGTGGTATCCATTCTCTGTGGCCTCAGATTCTCAAACTTTCACTGCAGACATCAAAGAGGTCAGTCTTTAAGAACTATCCTTCATTTTCCCGTTTCAATATTGTTTTCCAGATGGGGATACATACCAAATGGTCATTGACGCACACACGCCAGTACTTTCTAGAACTAACCAGAAACAAACCTCTGAAGGTTTTTACTATACTATATCTTAGTTACGCTAGATGAAACCGAAGTTAAGCATGATGTTTTTTGGTAGGGGTGAAACGGGATGCAAGTGTGCGAGGGTTTCCAAACACACTTGTAGGTCAAGACATTTCCTTGGTTTAACTATACGAAGGCCTATTAAAAAGGTAACTGCGATTCGTTTTTGGCAGCAATGCAATGGGATGATAAAATAGTGTGATGACATGCAGGGCCTGTGTGGCTCACTCTGGCCTGGACTTGGCAAGGTGAACTGCCTTCCCGCTGATCCACTGAAACCAGTTATCATCACCTGTCCACTTAAAGCTGACAATCCAGTACAGGTGAGGGTGCATTGTCATATGACATTGTTTTATGACACGCCCCTTAACAGTACTCCATTTTTGGTCCCTTGTTTTATGGATAACACAAACCCGAGCGAAAACATCTCGGAATGACATTATGGAAAAGAAGATATGAATACCCAATATTGTGGACAAGTACTTCAGTGGGAATTTACAAGCCCCATTCCAGAACAACCCTCGGTATGACAGCTTGATCCAAGCGGAGGGGTGCTGACAGATGCTGGATACCTGAAGCACGGAGCCTGGTGTGCTGCAGGAAGGGTAGGGGGAGGGCGGTCCGTTTAATTGAGGAGGGCAGTAGGAATGCAGGGACTGAACACAAGGAGATGGGGAGATCCATCTGTGAGAGCTGTCAGCACTTCTCAAACAGCATGCATAGACAGCCATGCCTGATTTACACTAATCTTTACACACATACACACAGGCACACACATCATCTCAGTCTCTAGGATCTTGTCTGTCCACATCTGTCAATGGACGACAGTGCGGCAAACCACCCATAGATTGCCAAAGCCAAATCTTGATTGCCAAACGTCTCCCATCACACACACACGCACAGCCGCAGTAACACGTGCACAGCACCTGCATCCTCACTGTGTTATGAGCCAATTATGTTATGGATAAATTTGCCTATTGAGAGTAGTTTTACACTACAAAGATGTTAGATGTGAGAGGCAGATATATGGTGCGTTTACTACACAGAGGTCAAAATAAACCAACTACAGGACCATGTGTGCTGAAGTATTATATTTACTTTGTATAATGAGCAAGTTATTTGTACTGAAATCGAAACAAAAATGGACACACGTCAGTTAAATGAAATTCAACTTAGTTCTTACATCACCATATTTAAATTCAATTACTTTACATTTTATGTATTTCCCAGACGCTTTTATTTGAGGAGACACAAGCCGCGGTAGAGGCGTCAAGTGCGAGTGATTTCAATGTTAAGTCAATGTGAAGACGCGTTGACGCGTGTCTGGAGGTCTCGCAGCGCGATTCCGCCTTGTTCGCACGAATGGTCGTGAATGGACGCGAATTGAGTGATGCCGCGGCAAACGCGCAAGTTGAAAAATGTGAACTTTGGCGGAAAAACGAGCCGTGTTAACCAGCAGGAGCTTGCTCTAGTTGTAACGTGATTACAGAAAGCGAGCGGAGTCGCAAAAGCCCCTCCCATGACGCGAATTTCCGCATGAATGTCTCAATGACTAGAATTTCACGCGCAAATGAAGCGAGTAAACTCAAAATGTTCAAGCGCAAACTAGACAGGGTAGACGCAAATTTGACGCATCAAACGCGGCTGGTGTGAACCCACGGTCACAATGCATTCAAGCTATATGTTTTTATTAGTATGTGGAAATCGTACCAATGACCTTTGCACCCCTCAGTTATCAATTATTTTTATTGATTCATCAAAGTAATCATATAGTATCATATTAGAAGTCTTGGAATATACCACTTGTGTCAAATATTTTTATATACTTACTAGCTTCTATTAGGGCCGTGTATCAGCAAGAATCTCGCAATACGATACGTATCACGATAGACAAGGTTCGTTGCAATACGCTGCGATACTGTACAAATGGACAAAATGAGAGAGAACACACCACCATATGCAAACCTTAGCAAAAAAAATGTCGCTCCCTATGCTAGTACTTCCTGTCACTGTTTAGGTTCAGAGACAAGACAAATGCTATCTAGTGGTCAGGATACAGACTCCAAAGAAACAAATGTCCTGAAAAAAATATCGCTAATGCATTTTTGAGAATTGTTACACTATTGTCAAACAACAACATCACAATACTCGCGTATCGATATTAGGGAGTTAAATCTATACGACTCAATATACAAAAAAAAAAAAAAACGTTTTCTTTGCCGACGAGTCGCGTTTCCTCCCCCAATACATCAAACGCTTCTTCATTGCGATTACGATTCAAACGGATTCGATTAATTTATCAATATTTTTAAAATACGTGCCTAGTTAAGCAGTTACATTTTTACTTACAAATGCAACCAAAATATATAACACAAACATTTAATTGAACTACTTGAAAATGGCACAATCTCTGTCCCAATTGGAACATTTACAACAACAAACTAACAAAAATACACTTTTTTTAAATAAAGAAAAATTAATAATGAGTCACATCAAAATGTCACATAAAATCAAGCTTATGATGGCAAAAATCAAGTTATGATGGCAACAGTCAAAGTCTTTCAGTATTGTGTGCCAAAATGTGCAATAGTGACAAACACTGAGGTAGTTTTAGAAAAAAATTATTAAATTGAAAAATACATGAATATAAAAAATAAAGCTGTTAAACTTTTGACATTTGATCTGTCACACAACATCAAAACAGTCAAACAAGTGCTGCAGTGGTCTCTTTTAAGAGCTTTACTTGCTGGCGCTTGCAGATGAAAAAATAAATAAATGCGCACTTTGGCGGAAATGCGTAGATGGACGTTATGTCAAGGAATGAGGATGTGGAGAGTGTCAAAATAAAGGTACCTCAAAACGATTTTTTTACGTGTGGCATCGATGCATCAGATCTTTAGAAATAAAATCAATGCATCGATCCAAATCATTGTATGGTTACACACCCAATAAATATTTTCTGTAAAAGTATTGAAATTTTCAAAACAGCTATGAAATCACCATGATAAACATGCTGTAGGATTTACACTTTGTAAATGATACGAAAATAAAAACGACGCATTTTCGGGGTGCTTCTGAAATGAGTTTATGGATAAAGTATATCAATACAAAAGATATATTAGTCAAAAAATTTCACTACTGAAATACGAACCGATTACTTCCATTAAGAACACTTGTGTATGACATCACTGTTTATGGGCGGGGCACTGTCTCATGGTTTGTGTGGGGCCCTAAGATCTGTGGTATGCCACAGATGCAAAGCGATACATGAGTGTAATCACTCTTAGTCATTTCTGTGACAGATGCTAAATTCCTCCACTTCGGCTATCGTGTCCAGGGGCGAGTGTGGAATGGATTGTGAGCCACCCCGGGTGAATCGCTGTTTATCTGTACTTGATAAGAATGTTTCCCTGTCCTTCACCTCTGTTACAGCCCTACCACATGATACATGCATACACAAGCTTCTGTCAGACTACTGTCGGTTTTGACCATATACAACACACCTGATTGTAATTATATGAGAAGATGAATACCTCTGCATCCGTGTTGTTATGAGAAGTATGATATGGTATATCATAAATGATATGATGTAATAAAGATGAGGCCAAAGATAATAGATATTATTGCATTTTATGCAATCTGACTAAAATGCCCGTTTACATGCACAGCCTATATAATCCGAACCAAACCTCTGCGCAAGCGCACAGCCAGGGTTGCCAGATTTTCGTATCAAAAACCAGCACAATGGACATTTACAACTAGCCCAAAAGCAAGCGACACAATACAATTCAACTTAATGGAGATCTGGTGATTTCCGGCAACGCGAGCAACAGTTAATGTTGGTGACCGAATGGGAAGTGTGCAGGAAGTTTGAAAGTTGAAAAACGTTTAACGTTATGCAAATGATGAGCGACTTTCAAGAGTGACTACCATAGACTGTAAAAAAGATGGACATTCGCTCTCTTCAATTGGAGCCGCTAGTGTCCCGATACAGTGCTGACATCTTGGGTATTGAGACTGTGCAATAGCAATTTCGGGACCAGTCCTGCTCAGTAGTGAGCAGGAAGTAAAGCCGCGAATCAAGGCCCTGCCCTCGCAGAATGCGCATATCACAGCTGTCAATCATGACGTCACACCACTGTTTTTATAGCATTAAATAACAAACACTTGAATTTTCATCAGTGTGATAAAAACTACAGTAAATGACAGAAACTAGCTTCAAAAAAAATTATTGAGGTGTAATTAAATTGTTTAGATGGTCTTAAGTCCCATTGAATAACATGGTGGAGGCGGGGTTTATGACCTATACTAGGTCCAGTCACTGGGGGTGATCGAGATGTTTTGGCTTTACTTTTCAGCACGCTTGGTGACTACCAATGGGAGTGAGGCATGGAGTTCAAGTCATTAATCAGTTACTTCAGTGGATTGTTTATAATTGTTATTAGGGCAATAATAATTAGGAACGCCTCTTAATGAACTTATTAAAAGAGACGGGCGACACACAGTGACAAAGTCTCAAAGAATTTCATGGCTATCTGTATGCATTTTACGAGGTGGCTTGTTTGTATGAATTTGTTCGACTAAATTTGTTTGTTTTGGTTCGAAGTGCTTTCACCGCTGTAACGTTGGGTTTATGGATGGGTATCATTATTGTTTTCTCTAATAATTATACGTTACTTTATAATTTACTTCGTACAAATTCATATGAATTAGCCAATTTGTAGTAATAATAATAATAATAATAATAATAATGATAAATAATAAAAATATAGGGTAATGTAGGTGTATTTCATGAGGGTTGGTCTCCAGGAGGTGGTTTGGTATCATGGCATGATTTTCCTTTTCCACAACATTCAGGAACAGGTTAAGGTGGGACAGCGAAATCTTGGGCCTTATGTTGCTCTACCTCATTCGTTCTTCTCTGCCCTTTGTAGAGCCTCCCACTGTGAACTACTGTAGCTTTTATTACAGATGTGTTTTTTGTTTGGTTAGCAGCCTGCGAGGTTCTGATGTTTTTATTACCTCTCGCGGGTCGTTCATCAAGCGAGCGAGCGAGAGAAGCAGCCACCCGGCAGATGCCCCCATTGCTACCGCCGCACAAAAATACTTCTGTGGGAAGATCTCGCAGCGGCTGTCTGGACGTCACACTGCGCTGCACTTCGGGGTAATTTAAAAGTCCCGTCTGACTCCTTTTCCGAGCCCTTTTTTGCCCTCCCCTCCAAGAATTACATTCTAAATCAATTTTTTTTCGACGTGCAAAATAAACTAAACCGTCCATATAGCTCCTATTTTGAGAACGTTTGAATAAATGCTTTTGCAGTATTATTGTAGATACATTTTGCGTGCTGGACGAAACAGGGAGGAAGGGTTTGGGAATATTTCCCATCCGTTCATTCATGTGTAAAAGTCTATGGAAAGAATAACAATCCTCGCACAGGGCTTCAGTGTTTTATATCAGAGCATTTTCACACAGATTCTCTGGACGAATGTGAATTATCGAATCTGTAAATCGTGAAATCCCGGAGAGAATCAGCCCTCAAATGAGTAAAGTGTTATGGAAGATAAAACACGGCTCCAATGTGAGCTTAATTTATGTAAAGAATGTTATATGGATAAACATAAAATTGGGGGAGTATTGTAGGAGAAAGCGCACTTTGGCCTAAAAATACTCTATGACATCACAATGTGGCTGAGAGTCGGCAATTCGAAGTAACAAAGTGATTTACTATCCAACAAACCAGAGGAAATTTTATTCAAGCCGAAAATATTCCAAGAGTATCAGGTGTCCATATGGCCACGTACACACTTAAACATGCCACTTCCTCTTAATCCCATTATTAATCCAATTCTATATTACACATTGTTGGGTTATTTAAAGTAGTGATAACTAAATTCACTCTAAAAACAGAACTGAGCTAACCTAAACTTTCTGTCAAAACAGTTTACTTACATCAATCAAGTTATATGATTTCTATTGCTTGTTTGTAGCAGCCTTAAGTCCAATTTATAGTCGTGCGCAAGGTCTATGCCGTAGGTTATCCGTAGCCTCTGCGTAACCTGACGTGCACCTTGCCAAATTTTTAATTTGGCAAGTTCTATGCGGACCGCAAGTGCTGTGATTGGTGCTCTAGAACAGTGGTTCTTAACGTTATTCCTGGAGGCCCACTGCCCTGCACATTTTGTATGTCTCCCTTATTTAACACACCTGATTCAAATCATCAGCTCATTAGAAGAGATCTCAATGAACTGAACTGAGTCTGCCAGATAAAAGAGACATACAAAACATGCAGGGCAGTGGGCCTCCAGGAATAACGTTAAGAACCACTGCTCTAGAAACCCCTCCAAAAAATATAACTTAAAAAAAGCAAAAGTATAAATGACAACCGACGTGTAACCTACGTCGTCATGATTACGCTGTAGGACCTACGCACAACTATAATGAGCCCTTAACTACTGTTTTCTGTACACGCATACAGAACAATAATTTAGGGGGCTGTTACAGTGTGGATTGTATGTAGCCTATGTGAATATATACATATGTAATGGAATACCTGAAGGTTTTGCTGTGGGTCAACTGTCCAGGAGTGAATGATGTCGTCTGAAGATGCTGAAATGCCTTTTTTGCCGCATATGTCAACATCTAGACACATCACCGGCTCAGAATGTGGCTTCAGATGGCTGAATGGACGGCGATGGGAAACATCCCATAATACCACAGAGCCATCTTCATAACCAGCACAGAGAACAGGACCAGACTCTGCCTACAGAGAGACACAGAGAGAGAGAGAGAGAGAGAGAGAGAGAGAGAGAGAGAGAGAGAGAGAGAGAGAGAGAGACCATCAGATGAACAGAAACTTGTCAGGAGTGTTAAACAGAGGTAATCTGACTGCCAGTGCTTTGATGAAACACACCATTAATCATGTGACACTACTTTGGCCAATCACAGCACACCTTGTGTCTTCTACAAGCCCGTAAGTACATAAACATATAAGCTGTGTCCCAATTTGAAGGTTGGGTCCTTCAAAGGAAGTCCATTAAGTGAACTGAAATGAGACGTCTAGCCTTCGGAGGATCCATAAGTTGCGTCACCTGCTGTACGCGTCCACCGCGCCTGTCAGCGCCTGACAGCATAGACGTTTCTGACTTATTAAAATAACTATGGAACTGGAAAAATATTAATTTTATTTTAGAAAATATGACACATTTATGTAGATTAAACTAACCAACAGTATATCAAATTAATCAACCTATAAGCAACATACACAGAATAATATTAACTCTTTCCCCGCCATTGACGAGATATCTCGTCAATTAAGAGAAAACGCTTCCCCGCCAATGACGAGTTTTTCCGTCTGTCCGCAATACCGCTATTATCCACTAGGTCCACTTCCGCAACTTTTTAAACCCGGAAGTATTGCCCTATGGCAAGATGCTGCATGTCCGTGTCTGTTTTAAAGATCGCTCTGAATGGGATCTCTATGAAAAGTCCGTCACAAAAATTGAATTATCTCTGCTTTTTGCTCAAAATGTGGTGTTTTTGCAGAAGCCTACCCATATTCAAAGCTGATTACAAAAGAAAAGCAGTTTGAAAGCAGAGGGTCTGTTCTTTCATTTGGTATATTGTATGTTTATATATTTGAAGAAGAACATTTTCTGGAAGACATTAAACTTTTGTGAAAATCATGAAAACGCTGGCGCTGGCTGGCAACGTTTTAAAAAAAAAAACACTGGTGGTGAAAGAGTTAATACAAAACAAGTTATAATACAAAACACAATATAATACAAAAATGACAATTTTATTTAATAAAAGTTTTAAATGTTTATTTTAAAATATCCAGCCATTATACTCATCCGTTACAGCCGCACAATGAATCTCGGGATAGCTTCGGCTGTGAAGCATCAATTTATTCTATCGTTCGCAGCCTGGAGAAAGAAGGATGCATTCTGAGGTTACATTTTAAGCAGGATGGCCTTACTCGCCTTCAGTCGTCCTGCTGTGATGCAATCGGTCTTATGTGGCGTTCACACCAGCCGCAGTAGAGGCGGAAAAACGCGTTGTTCGGGCATAGTTTAAATTTTAGTCATTCGAGACATGAAATTCGTGTCATGGGAGGGGCTTCTGCAACTCTGCTTGCTCCCTGTAGTCACGTGACTACTAGGTCAAGCTTCATATTGGTTACCGGGGCGCGAATATCCGCCAAAGTTCTGATTTTTCAACTCGCGCTTTTTCTGCGGCAGCGCGCAGTTCCGCATACTGTGCCGCAGGATGCCTATTCTCGTCTTTGCATTGACTTAACATGTAAATCACTCGTGCTTGCCGCCTCTTCCGCGTCTGGTGTGAATGCCACATTGGAATACATCCTTCAAATTGGGACACAGCTTTAGACACACACAAATTATTTTTTGACCTTCCTACTACTTGTTTTACAAAACAGTAGAGGAAACACAGGGAATTATGGGTAAAAGGGGGAAGTGGGAAATAGTAGTCGGATTCAAACTAATTTTGCCCACATGAGCACCAAGGCCTAATGTCAGACCACAGGTACAACAGAAGCAGCACTGAAATTACATCTACAGTGCATTTTTCAGATGCTTTTATCCAAAACCACCAAACTGCAGTTAAATGCAAAGTATCCATTTTATTAGTATGTGGGTTCCCTGGGATCAAACCCATGACCGTTTGAGCAGCTCCCGCATCGCTCTACCAGCTGAGCTACAGGAAGACCAAAATGCAAATTAAACTGATATTAACTTGTTCTGACTGTTCATAGACACAATCAGTGCGATCTCATGTCATTTCAGTTTACACTCCATGACCTCTTTTCACTTAACCTCGAAAAAACGACAGCTCAGGTGCGGTACTTGTTTATTTACTCAGATTTACAGCACCTCTGTGGATCCCCGCTCATTATCTGCGAAGAGGAGCGCCTGCGTTACACGGCTACACGCAGTAGGCTGTCTCATAAATCAGTTTAGCGGATAAAGGCAGAATGAGCAGGCTGATAAAAGCCTACGGTCTCATAACTCAGAACAGAGCTGCAGGCGTGCTGTCTACACAACAAGATTTACAACGGAGGTGCTCTTCCCCTCTTCTTCCCAAATACACACACACCTTCCTTCTGGCAGATCATTCATCTCCTCACGCAAGCAATAACACAGTGGTACCATTTACCAACATGTGTATGCAAATTCAAACCAAATAAACACACAATTAGCCTCATAACCATGTTGGAGAAATGGTGACTAACGCATGTGGAGGGAAGGCCAACTGTTCTTGTTCACTTGTTTTGGGTTTTACCTACATAAGGATAAGGAATCTTCCCTAATCTTCTGTCCTAGGGCGATAGTAGTGTGCACTGTACAGGCAAAGCTGGTGAAGAAAAATTCCTTCCATCTGTGTAAAGGCCAAAATGTGGGGACGAATTTTTTTCCATGTATTAGTATTCGCTCACTCCCTCCTGCAAGTTTCTTCGCAAAGGTCATCGTCTTGGAGCGCGGTACATTTATTTCCCCCCGCTATGCTTAAACAAATTTCTGCCTGAATTCTAAACACAGTGTAAACATATCACCAGCGAAGCATATTAAGATGAAATAAAAAATAAAACTGGAAATCAATCCCCAAGCCTCATAGACAGTTGTTAAGCATTACCGTCTGTTGCCCTCTGGCCCTTGCACTTCAGTTAAGTGTAGGTGCTCCTTGATTGATGATGTCACAGGTCAAGGGTCACGGAACCCTGGGTAGACACCTAATTCATTATATCCTTCATGGCTGGTCTACAAGAGGGCGCTTTAGCTGGATTAGGACTCGGGCTATGGGGAAAGATTCATCATTCCAACAGCTGCTTCAGATGGATGTTCCCGAGTGAAGCCACAACAGAACAGGAGGGAGGAGGATGGCGGCGGCGTTCCAATGGATGGCAACAAGTCGCCATGCACCAGTGAAGCCCCTGCTGAGCGAGAAACCACAGGATTGATCCCGGCGTAGGGCCCTCCTTGCATCTCGGGAGCCTTCAAAAGGAAGATCAGGAGAAAGGAGCTCCTGTAGGTCAAGTTGTGTGAAGGACCGTGGGTGGCATGCATGTAAACCAAGCCTTGAACAAGGATGAACATATGTGAAACAGAGTTACGAGAAAATGCAACGCTGATGAAAGGAACGGTGGCATTATGAGGACTATAACAGGGAACCAAGACAGGCCGAGCTCCGGACGGAAAACAAGTTTTTGAGAGGCAAATGTTCTCACCAAGAGAACAAACAAACTGATCGGATCTGAGCTGGTGGAGGGTGATGTCATGGCCCTCTCAGGCGATGACCATGAGTTCGATGGAAAAAGAATTTCATCAAGAACCTTCGTTTTCGCTGTAGGCTCCTGGAAGGAATGGGAGGAGAAGACAAATCATCCAAAACCTCGAGCCAAACTTCCAATAGTCCAGCAAAAAGAGCTTGGAGAAGGACAATAAATCTGTTGTCAACCTTCTGGCTACAGACAAAGAAAAATGAGAAGGAAGAAAGCGAGAAAGACAGGGATCTCCTGTGTGTGTAAGGTTGAAGAAACAGCAGGTCTTCACCAGCAGGGATCGTGAGGATAACAAGACAACTGCTGCCTGATTGATTGGCAGTGCGAGCGAGCAGTATGTTACAAGCGATCGGGCCAGGTGTGCCCACATCTAGCAAGGTTCACGCTGGGCCAGTCACACTCCTTCCTACAGGCCCTCATCTGACTAGGACCGTTCACGCCCTCAACCGGGAAGTCAGGTGACTCTGAACTCAACCTATGGGGTTTGAAGTTGACAGATTCTTCCTGTCTGAGCAATGAAAGATGGGTGAATTCACTGTCGCCCACCGCCCTGCTGTTAGACGTCAGCACCTACTTGTGAGGTTTCCCATTAATACTTCATTATGATCAATTCTAATTCAGAGAAAGACGCACTTAGAGCACCAATGTCTACATAAGAGCAGGATAAAGAATGAGGGAATGCTGGTGTAAAGCAAACACATATTACAACACCAGCCTTTTTATGGGCCGTTATTGATACAACAACCGAAAGCGCCTGCAGCCAATGCCGACTTCATCCAATGCTTTGATTAGCGTTGCCAATTTACTGCGAGTGAAGACCGCCCTGCTGTCAAAGGACCCCAGATTAATTTGGAGCTTAAGGGAAGAGATGGAAAACTCTAAATAAGTACTACAAAAAGAGATGTTAACTATCTGTGAAAATAATTATAGGTCTCTTTAACGAGAGTTGAATAAGATTCGCAGCCGTGTTTACAAAACACACATACACGGCCAGCTGATATATGGTGGTAAACCAAAGCTGTTACAAACACTATGATTATGGTACAGTGCGGGAAAGGTCTCTATAAAATTTGTTGTCTGGTGTTTTGTACACTTGGCAAACTCGTCTTGTCAGTAACTTGAAAAGCAACGGTTGATAATAAAAAAAATTAAGTTTCATGAGAACAACATTTCAACTAATGTGGGGAAATCTTAATTATCATAACTGAGCAATTCTAATGTGACATTTTCAGTCAAAAATTTGACGAAATTTATTACCAATATATTGGATCATCTACTTATATTTTTATAAACATCAGATATTAGAAAAATATCAAACCATTCATGTGTTTTCTGTTTTATATGAGGAAAAAAGCACATACATTTTGGGGAGAAAACATATTTTGTATGAATTCTGTAATAAAAAATGCACAAACCAGAACCAATAAAACTCAACAAATGCAAAAGGCACGGCTCTGTAAACACAAAAATTTATAATATTATTTTCATGTGGGCATTTATGAGAAATAAATGTGTTATGGATGTGACAATTCTCTGTTATGGACATTTCAATTCTGAAATCTGTGCTTTCCTAACTGGAAAAATATATATTTTTAAGTGATTAAAAACGTAAACAGATCACACATTAAGACCACAAAATATTAGGGCAGGGCAAAAAAGTAGATTTTTCGATTAATCGTTTTTTTTTTAAACGTGGCGATTTAAAAATCGATTCTCAAAAGCCACAAATTAATTTTTTTAAATGAAATAACCTGATCCTGTTTGATCAAGGAATGTGACTGTTTTGACTTTTTTCAGCATACTTTTTTCATCTTGCATCAAAATTTTATTGTATTTAACATAATAGTATGCATCTGAAAATTTGAGATGGGTTCTGTTTTAATGTACCCAAGTGTACCAAAAATAAAAAAGTGTAATACAGGTTGGTGGCTCATAATCTCTTTTTACTAGTTGCCCACTTGTAAACTTATGTTCACTTTTTTATATAAATAAAGTATTTGTATTAAATCTATATTCATAGAGTTGAATTGAGAATCAAGTATAAAAATTGGTCCGAGAATCGGAATCGAACAGAGAATCGAAATCGAATCGATAGCTTATGAATCGAAATTGAATCGATACAGAACATGTGAATCGATACCCAGCCCTACAAAACATTGACATCTGATATATCAGTATGGTTAAAAACATTTGGTTAAAGAGATAGTTCACCCAAAAAAAATTTTTTTGTCAATTTTCTCACCCTTATTTGCAAACCTGTATAAATGTATTTGTTCTGATGAACACAAAGGAAGATATTTTGAGGAATGTTTGTAACCAAACCGATCATGAGTCCAATAAAATAATACTATAGTTGAATATGGTTCATTAAGTATTTGTTACAAATATTCTTTAAAAATATCTTCCTTTGTGTTCATCAGAAAAAATAAATGTATACAGGTTTATAACAACATGAGAGTGAGTAAATGATGAGAGAATTTTCATTTTGGTGACCTATCCCTTTAAAACTTTATTTCTGGAATTTGCATGAAATTGCTCAACTACATAATCAGTTAAAACTTTGGAACATTAAACTGAAAGTACGTTTCTCATGATCATAAAAACCATAAAAAAAAAACAGACCGGATAGTTAAATAATGATTCATGTGGTGACAGTCTTGCTACATAAATAAAACACCAATGAGTATGCATTGTCAAATGTTTGACTGGTAGTGAATACATAATGTTACACATTTTTGATAATTTGAATGTTGCACAAAAAATAAAAAATAAAATTGCTTTAATATTTTAATTTCAAATGTGGTTTGTTACCTGCCACATCTTCATGCACATGAGCATTCCCAGTTTAAGATCTGGTTTCAGAGTGCACACCTGAGTCCAGTTTTTCATCTCCACCACATTCACCTAAAAAACATTAAAACACTTTAATTGAATTCGTCACATGTATCATCTGCGCCAAATTAACCCAATTTAACATGAGTGGTATGCTACAGTAATATTCAATCTTAACCAAAAAATTAATGATAGCACCAAATAACAAAGGACGCAAAACAAGTTGGATGTAGACATCTGTCTGTTTATTAGTGGTTGGTTTGTTCACAGGTGGTAGGAAAATGTAGCCAACATTGGGCTGATCGCCAGCAGCGTCCCATTTTCCTGCACTCTACCTCCTCAAGTCATGACTCGCCTGACACCAAACAGAGACAGGTGACTCAAAACACAACAATTTCGAGGATAGAGGAGCCATGACCATCAATACATAACCAACACGCTAATGCTACACTGCTAAACATGTACAATCTGCACATAAAACCTCTGGCAACATTGACTTTCAACTGGAATCAACCCAGCAAGTAATGCATTTAAAAGACGTCTATTAACACAACCCTGACGTCTAGGCTAAAACAAGGAAAAATTTGTGCTGTCAGCGAAAATTTAGAGGAATAGTCTACTTATTTTCAATATTAAACTATGTTATTACCTTAACTAAGAAGAGTTGATACATCCCTCTATCATCTTAGTGCGTGCACGTAAGCGCTGGGGGGCGCTGCGACACTTCGATAGCATTTAGCTTAGCCCCATTCATTCAATGGTACCACTCAGAGATAAAGTTAGAAGTGACCAAACACATCAATGTTTTTCCTATTTAAGACGAGTAGTTATACGAGCAAGTTTGGTGGTACAAAATAAAACGTAGCGCTTTTCTAAGCGGATTTAAAAGAGGAACTATATTGTATGGCGGAATAGCACTTTTGGGAGTACTTCAACTCGCCTGAAAAATCCGCTCCCCTTCTCCCTCTCATAATGGGAGAGGGAGAGTGTTACTGCGCCGAGTCGAAGTACTCCCAAAAGTGCTATTGCTAAATGCTATCGAAGTGTCGCAGCGCGCCCGAACGCTTACATGCACGCACTAAGATAATAGAGGGATGTATCAACTCTTCTTAGTTAAGGTAATAACATAGTTTAATATTGAAAATGAGTAGACTATTCCTTTAATAGACATCTTACTATAGCCCCAAAATAAATTAACCTAAAACCGTTGTAATCACCGTTTAATTTGTTACGTGATAGGATATCTTACATCTTGCAAGTTATTATTATAATTATGTAATCAAGTTCAAGGTTATATTAGCTAGATGTTTGGCTACTCATAGCCGGACTATATCGGGTCTACAGTTAACCTAGATGGTGAAATGAAGGCAATTGCTTGCTGGGAAAAAACAGTGGCCACTCTGAAACACATTTATATTAAATTAAAATTAATGAATTTCTAGCATTACATAAGCAAACATCAAACCAAGGGGTAAAAAATTATGCTAAATTTTTTCTTATTTAATTAAGACAAATGATCATTTTTTTAGATCATGTTCAAACTAGTGTTTTAAGAGGAGGACAGCAGGTGTAGATACACACGTTCCATCATGTTTCACATCTAGAAATTGTCCAAATGCTTTATTAATTTTAAACAGTAAATCTATTGCTTCATACAAGCAAATATGTTAAACTTATTGTTATTGAGCTATTTACATATAAAAGGAATGTTCACCCCAAAAAATATTCATTTACGTTCATGCAAATGGCTAAAGTTTCTATTTATAAAAATATTCATCACTTTATATACACAAAGTATATATCGGTCCCATAATGTTGAGGCTCAAAAAGCACAATATGTCCATCATAACAGCATAATAAAAGTAATACAAACAACTCGGTTGATGTGTAAGCGTACGTGCCGTTTTCGCTTACAAGCTAAAAAAAAAAAATATATACATACACCAAACGTTTTGCTTTTAAAGATGTGATGTATTCACATACATGTGATGGGCGGTTAACATTGTATACAAATATATAGTACAGATTTTACACAGTAACGTAGCTCAGTGTAGTTCTTGATTCACTTTATCTATGATTTAAACTAAGGTAAACTACTTATTTATTTTGCATGTTATAAAAAAATAAATTACTCTAAAAGGTCTCACTGTAAGTTATGTTTGTTCCATAAAAGCCGTTTATTTATGTTGTTACTGCTGAAACCATCTATATAGACGTTTCATCGAACGCACCTGATACACGTCTGGATCCGAACTTTACTTCCGGTTTCGTTTTTTTAATGGTCTGACTAGTTGCTAAACTGATCTCTTGAACAAATGCCTCGTCAAAAATAACAAATGTTTTGGTTTCCTAGGTAATCTATGTGTTGTTTTTTGCTTGTTATATAAATAAACTACGTTTAAAGTACTTTGTTGTTATTTATTCTTAGCGGATTTTACCGGAAGTTACGTGCGGACCGCGACAGCCGTTTATTTATGTTGTTACTGCTGAAACATACATATACATATATACATATATGGTACAAATAATGTTATAAATCAGAAAAAAGGTAATATACATCTCGAATGACAAGAGGGTAAATGATTAAATTTTTTTGTGAACTATACCTTTAACATATCATTTATATATTTATGTCTTACTCATCATAATACATTTGGGGCAACTATAAAAGCTAAAAAAATCTTTTTTTCTATTATTTATAGTTTTTTTTGTGTTGAAAAACATTTATTAACCCACTGCATAATCTGGATTACCAATACCGTTTATGATGAATGAATGTGTTAGAGCTTCAACTGTATACTGTATACTGTATACATGGGGACAAATAATGTTATTAAACTAAAGAAAGGAAATCATATACATCTGGAAAGACATGAGGGTAAGTAAATCATTTTGTGTGAACTATTCCTTTAACATATATGCCTTGGTTTATCATTCATACATTAATGTCCTACACATCATAATACTATTACATAGTATATAATAGTAAACATACATTAGAGGTAGACTGATTCATCGGTTTTACAGATTAATCGGCACCGATAGTTCATTGGTGGAACAATCGGCAACCGGCAAACATCCATGCCAATAGTTGTTCCGAGTTGTGTCCATTGCTTCATATCATTAGAAAATAATGAATTTGCTGACTAGAGGCTGCATTGGCAGAAATAAAAACAACAGGAACCGGCAGTTTGTTGTCAAGGCTGACAGGACAATAACATTAGTAGTACCTCAAACCAAAATACAAGCAGATAAATCCAACCCAAATGTTTAATGTAATGATTATTACCATCTATTTACATTAGTTTATATCAAGTTGGTTACTTATTAACTCTTTCCCCTCCATTGACGAGATATCTCGTCAATCAAGAGAAAATGCTTCCCTGCCAACGATGAGTTTTTCCCTCTTTCCGCAATACCGCTATTATCCACTAGGTGGCCCTTCCGCAACTTTTTAAACCCGGAAGTATTGCCCTATGGCAAGCTGCTGCATGTCCGTGTCTGTTTTAAAGATCGCTCTGAATGGGAACTCTATGAAAAGTCTGTCACAAAAATGGAATTATCTCTGCTTTTTGCTCAAAATGTGGTGTTTTTGCAGAAACCTACCCATATTCAAAAGCTGAATACAAAAGAACTACAGAAGGTAGGATGAAACGGTTTTTTGTTTGAAAGCAGAGGGTGTGTTCTTTCATTTGGTATATTGTATGTTTATATATTGGAAGAAGAAAATTTTCTGGAAGACATTAAACTTTTGTGAAAATCATGAAAAACGCTGGCGCTGGCTGGCAACTTTTTTTAAAAACGCTGGCGGTGAAAGAGTTAAAGTTAATAACGAGAAAGTGTGAACTATGCAGCTGTCAGCTACATGAACATACCCAACAAATAAAAATCTGATTTCAGTTCTTTTTCACCAGTACTGCAATACATCTTTTGTTATTTTAATTTGTGTTAAAACAGAAGCAAATAAAGTACAAGACAACACATATAATATACATTTATGTTATTTCAATGTTTACCTCTGGGACTATTTCATATTTTTATTAATATATTTATTTAATTTATATTAACCACATTTTCATGTTTTATTACTTTTGTTATCCATTTCGTTATTGTTTTACTTTGAGTGTTATGGTTGTTTTTATTCAGTATCGGTCGATTAATCGGTTATCAGCAAGTATGGACCAACCTAGTATCTGTAAAAATCCCTATCGGTCGACCACTTACATACATACATACACACATAGCAACGGTATATTACATCCATATAACACATACAGTATTGGGAATGAGTCCAGGGCTTAATTTGAATGCAGAAGTACCAAGGATTAAAAAAACATCCTCATTATGTACTATTTACCATCCTTGATTTCAGACCGATTCATATTTTAACACTACAGCACAGCTGCACGTTTTACACGTGTTTACATCTGTCTCTATAAACACAGCAGAAACGGGCAGCTCTCGTCCCCTCAGGTTAAAGTGAGCGATCTTGACTTAAACAGTCAATAAATAACACACGGTCTATTAATTAAAGCCCTACAGTGTCAGCCTCACTGGAATGCTAAACATGAAAAAACGGAAGACACAGATGGAGTTGTTGCTCCAGTTCCGGACTCCCAGCATGCCTTGCGGCGTTGTTATTTGTTTTAGGAGACGTATTGCGGTGCGGTTCGCCTCCAGTTATCTTGTGAACGGTTATTACCTTGATGGGACTCTGACAAGGCCTTCATTAGTAAAGGGAAGGTGGGAGGGAACCCAAGAGCCGTGTGTTTAAATAGCTAAAGCTAAAGTTTATATATGCTTGAGTAGCATGACGCAATATGTACACTAGGTAGTGCACACTTGAAAGACCTTTTGCCAGAGTACTTGAGCCAGTTGATGTTTTAAATACTTGTAGAGAGAACCTTAATTCGTCCTGGTTTATAAAGTGTTTCTGTAGTAGCTCAACAGCTAAAGCATTGCAAAGATCATAAGTTTGAATCCAAGGGAATGCACACTGTATTTGTATAAAAGCACCTGTCAAGTGCATACTGTAAAAAAGAAAATGACTGAAAGAGGAAAGGAAATGCATGCGGAGTATGGAGTGTCATAGTCACAAGTTTGGGTATAGTGGCAACACTGAGGCTCTGTGTTTGATCTGGCTGTCGTGCTGCTGGTAGCTGAAGCGTGCTAATGTAGATCGAGTGACAGCTCGGAATCACTCTAGTGTATAACAGGCAGAACGGAGGCTGTAACATGAATCGGGATGCAATAAAAGATGAGACACAGCAGAGCTCACATTTGGAGGTTTCGGTACCCCACTTGACTACTTCAATCACACACATACTGACCGCAGTTGACTGGAATATAAAAGATTCAGGAATCATTAGTGTCATAGACAAACGGTCCGTACACTGGGACAGGGTGAAAAGGAACATAGAAACTGTGTGGTCAAAGCCAAATTTTTTCGAATTTAACGGGAATAAATTGGGAATATGAAATAATTGCAGAGTTGCCTATAACGGGGAACTTAAATCTCGTTAAAAAAACCTTGCAGCATAATTTTACTTAAAACAACAAGATTTGATGCAGTTTTGGTTGAATTTATACTCTGCACATTTCTCAGTCACATGTACACTGCTTACTAGGGATGTAACGGTATTATACATTTCGTGGGATTGCGGTATAAAATTTTCCCGGTACAACCGTGGTCACGTGATTCGGTAAAACATTAGGTCTTCCGGGCAACACGTGTAGTTTTTTTCCGGCCAAGTGCAGCGAGTGGAGGGACGCGGGAACTACAATTCCCATAATCCCATGAGTGCCACTCTGATGCCTCTCTACAAGTGGAGCGACAATGGCGGAAGCAAAAGAAACGCAGATTTTAAATCTGATGTGTGGGAAAAGTTTGCGTTCGCTGTGACAAGAAACGAGAAAGGACAAAATGTGATGCACATACAAAAAACGAACCCCTGTATTGAGTGAGCTGACCTCAGCTCTAAGTCCAGCTACAATCAGGCTACAATAAGTAAGCTGCTATTTTCATTTTTACTGGGTTGTTTTTGTTTTCAGGAATTGACCGGCTTAAAACCCATCATCTTTTCTTGATTCTACAGTCACAACTGTTGCTTTCATAGGAGTATCAAGCATTAGCATTAATAATAATAATAAAAACTAGGTCAATTGAGGGAGTGACTCAATTCTTAAAACCTGACTGATTGGGAGTTGTTTAAAGTTGACAAACTAAACTGAAACTTTATTTTTATTTTATTACATGGTCTAATTATTTTTGTCCTTTTTATGAAAATTGTTAACACTACACTACACTTTGTACATTGTAATGTTCAGTCTTGTTTAATGAACACTTATGGCAGTTTTTCCAAGTCTTCATATATTTTTTTCTTCCTGTAAATGTTTCAATAATTACCATACCGTGGGCACCCTACTGAAATACTACCGTACCGTGAATTTTTGATACCGTTACATCTAGGGATGGGCATTCAATTAAGTTTTCTTTGTCGATCGTCGGGAGAATTAACGATCGACTATCGATTAATCATTAATATTTTTATAATAAAATTTGTTATTTAACTTTTATACTTAAAAAATGCAATGAATACAAATATACAGCGTGTTTTTCCTCGATGAGACCTTTATTACAAGATCAACTTGTGGCAGACAGTTAAACTATGTTTCAAACATTTATTTGCGTGCATGTGCGGTGCTCTAAAGCAGCGGAACCTGCAGTTGCGAGCCAGCATTCTTTAACAGAGACCTCATTATTTCCAAAATAAATAAAAAAAACAGATTCATGTTTAACATTTAATTAAACAAAAAACATAATACTTAGATCTGAAAGGTTTTGTCAAAATGTAACTCAAAATTATTCAAGCCAGAAGAAAGTGCAAGATATTAGCCTTCCTAACATTAGGCTATAACAAATTAGGCTACTTAAAGCCTCGTGAAAAATAACTAACTTTAGTAACTCGCATAAAACTTCTGCACCAGTCTACTGATTTTTTTTGAGAAATAAAAGCATGTTTTGGGGTCAGACGCGACCGCAACCCATGGTGACCGTCAGTCCAGCCGCCGCCGAAAACTCCCGCTCCGAGGAGACTGAGTATGTGTGAAACAGCGTGCGTTTTGTGAGCCCCATTCACCATTGTTTAATTATACTAACATAGTCTTTTAGTTTTTATTTGTTGTAAAACAACAGTAGACACACATTTACTATGGTCTCCAACTCCACAATATACCATAACCATGGTATTTGTTGTACAATTGTGGAAATACAAATCGTTTTAATCTGCAAAAAAAAAAAAACATTTTCACAATGATAAAATCATGGCTAATTTTCCTAAGGTAGTAATTACAAAATTATATATGTTTGAAAGACGGAGATGCGCACCTGTCAATCTATTACATAACAGAGCGAGGCCAGAGACAAACGTGCTCATAAACGGGAGTAATATGGAATAATATGTGCATCTTTGAATAACTGTAAGTATACATTTCTTTTAAATATATTTTGTCATATAAAGTTTTGAGACATGGCCAATAATGCTTTTTTCACTTTAATTGCTCATTTAGACTTATTGTGCGGGTAACAGCGTTTTTGACGCATTTACCTCAGAGATTATTTTGGCAATATTGCTTTTTTCCGGTAATAATAATACAATTTATATTTCAATCCTGTTTCATTGTCTGTTTATTCATTTCATTATGCTGTTATGTTAATGTGAGGATATTTATTTGCCATATGAAACGTGCCGTTATATGAATACTTTTGTATAATATTCAAATACATGCGGAATAATGTGTGCGTCTTTGAATTCATACAGTTGCTTATTTTTGTCATAAAGTTTTGAGAAATAATAATATTGTGAGGATTTATTTCCATATGAGACGCTTTTTGTCGTTGAATACTCTCGTTTATTATTTGGAAATCATATACATAGGAAATATATAATGTGGAAGGGTAGACTTGCAAAGTTACTCTGCTTATTTTTATTTATGATATATGTGGAGATAAATAAAGCATTGCAAAACTGCTGATTTGATCCAATCAGATCCTGACCACCAGGCTAGAGATTTTAAACATCCTTAATCCACATTTACTAGTCTGTCAAATAATATCTAACATATATTGTTTTGTGAAAAAAAATGATGCTTTGTTCTATTGTTTATGCGGAAAAGTGTTCACAGAAAGTGTCAATCACATGAACGTTTTATATGCAGAATAAGCGGTCAGCAGCGCACTGCAACGGGTGCTTGACGGATTCGCCGCACACATACGCAAACGCACTGCATACGCAGTATTTGTGAAACAGGAGTTAGATGAAAAAAAATGCATTCAATTAATTGATAACAAATTAACGTGATCGATGAAATTCTTAACAATCAATTATCGATCGTCGATTAATTATGCCCATCCCTAGATCCCTACCTACTGCTTACTAGAATGATTTTACAGGATTTTTGATCAAATCAATCCAGGCTTGATGAGCGCAAGTATCAGGATTATTAGATGAATAAAAAGTAAAAAAGAACAGATTTATTTAAAACAAAGAACAATTTATTTTAAATAAAAATCTTTTGTAACAATACACACTACCATTTCCCTAAATTCCAAATAATTCTTATAAATTCCTGTAAATTCGTATCCAATTAGAAATATTTCCAAAATTACCCAAATAAAAGTTCCATGGAAAGTTTCAGGAAATTTTCCTGAAACTTTCCACCCCTTTGCAACCCTACATACACTATGCGCAAGTACACTGTAATATGTACTATTAAGTAAAGATATGCATACCTTGGTACCTTTGAGGTACTAATATGACCACTTTAGGAACAAAGGTGTACTTTTTAAAAGGGTATATAGCCCCAGTGATAATTAGGGTACATATTTTGACATTTTTTTCTGACTGTGTATGACGTAGTAACAACAGTAGATGGTGTACACAAAATTCCAAGGCCTTGTACCCCTTATGCCAGTCTACGCTAACCTTTTGTTTAAAATAATTAATTTTAATACTGGCTAAAACTGCAGAACAGATCAGAACTAGATCAAATTGATATGTGTGTTAGTCTGACAAATTTTTTATTTATTCTTAATGCCATTCCAGCATCTATTCCTATATTCAATAATATGCTATATTCACCCCCCCAAAAATAAAAAATGTATCATGATTTTCTCATCCTGATGTTGTTCTAAATCTGTATGAATTTCTTTTTTTCGGATGGACAAAAACGAAGATATTTTCTTGGTAAAAATTATGGTAAGGACACCGCTGATTGTAACCATTGACCTCCATCGTATTTGTTTTTCCTACTATGGAAGTCAATGGTTACAATCACCTGTGTGCTTACCCTCACTTATCAAAATATCTTCTTTTGTGTTTATCAGAAAAAAGAAAATCTTTCAGGTGTAGAACAACATGAGAAAATGAGAGTTTTCAATTTTGGGTGAACTATACCCTTAATCCATACACAAATTAATCCATAGCAGTTGATCTGTAAACATGTTTGGGGAAAGGCTCATTGTTATCTTCAAATCACCTAAACTGCATGTTATTGGACTATGGGAGGAAACTGGAGTACCCACAATAAACCCACGTTAACACAGAACCAGGGACCTTCTTGCTGTAACGCAACAGTGCTGCCCACTCAGCCATGGTGCCACCCCAATCCCCAACCCCAAAATGTACATTGTGTATGATAACATTAATATAATGAATAAGATTAAATAATCACATATGTGATCCTGGACCAAAAAAGCAGTCTTATGGGTCAATTTTTGAAATTGAGATGTAAATCATCTGAATAAATACGTTTTTCCATTAATGCATGATTTGTTAGGATAGGATGATATTCGGCTAAGATGCAACTATTTAAAAATCTGGATTCTGAGGGTGCACACAAAAAAAAAAATCACCTTTAACTTTGTCAAAACATAACAAAATAAACATTGCAAATGTACTGTATTGTGCAAAAAACTTTTTTCACCATGAAATTTGTTGTTTTAGCAAAGTTTTAAAAGCTCTCCATATACATTTTTTGATGATTTTATTAAATAACAAACAGAAAATACAGGGAATATGTGCAAAAAGTAAATATTTTTAGAACAAAATGATATTAACTTAATATCCTAAAGATTTGTGGCATAACAGAAAAATAGATAATTTTGACGCATTTAATGTATTTTTGGCTATAGCTACAAATATACCCATGCTACTTATAACTGGTTTTGTGGTCCAGGTCACATATTTATATTATTTCTCCTGTGTAGCATCTCACCTCATCCATGTGTTCTGTGGGGTGAGCCAGTAAAGTGGTTCCCAGTTGGGTCTCCAGCAGAGAGCACTGACAGAAGCCTACACTGCCCGTGAAGAGCGAATCCATCACTGTCCCGCGGCCTTCAGACAGATCCCACACGCACACACGCATGTCTCGACCCTGACTGACAACATACACACATATTACATAAAACAAACTCATTTAGACGACACATTAATATTGATTTTTGGCTGAACTATTTATTTAAGCTTTAAAAAAAATGGCTATTTGAATTCTTTTAGATTTATTACATTGCTTCATCATTGCAGTGTACAGAATTGCACAAAAATCCAATGCCACCACCAGCTTTATCAAAGTTTAAAGACCATTAAAATACAAAAAAAAAACATTTCAGAACAAAATGGCTGCTGTCAGTATTTAATGTGACCTCTCTTGGCACATCTTGAACTCTTTCAAGGAGACTGAAAAACTTCTGCAGCAGTGACGAGACTCTGATGGATCCACAATTCAGTTTGGCAACGCGTGATGTCATCCATTTAAAGTAAATGAGAAGTGTTAACACTGACGACTAGAGGTCAACCGATTTATCGGCCGGCCGATTAATTGGCAGATTTTTGGCATATTTAAAAAAATCGGCTTTGGCCAATTTTGCTGCAAAATTAGGCCGATTAATTGGCAGGCGCATCTGCGGGCACCTAAGTGTTGTTGTAGAACTCGTGACGCTGCCTCTTGCTGCAAGCAGATCGCTCCCGTGTGTGTGCAGCCGTGCCTTGTTCACAAACAGCTTTAGTAAAGGATGGCGGGATCGCGCGAATTAAGCAGCCAGTACAATAGCGCAATGGGCTTATGTCTCACGGTGCACTGTCCGTGCAAAGATTAGGCTCATTTCATGTGATTAATGACTGATGATGAGTTTTGTTTGCGTGACAGAGAGAGCAGAGCCGCGCGCGAAAGCTTTCTGTCTTTAAACTGTCTCCCTGCTTTTATTACTCAAAACAAAACTGACTCGATGGCAAAAGGTCGGAAGACCAAATCATATCCACCGAGGAAATGTTTTTCGTGTTGTTACAGTAACACTTTGTTTACAGTTTTGCGCTGCTCAGCCTGGATTAGATCACAGCACGTCCGATTCGCGAACTGACTCCTTTGAACAGATTCGTTTGAATGAACGGTTGAAACAACAGATCGGTCCCAACACTAAACTCACAAGACGTCACTGTCAGCGCAATCAGTCACTTATAGCGCCTCAGAAATGAGAATGTAAATGTGTTTAGAAAGATTTGCCCTAAATAACAGTCTCAACTAAAAAACATAGACATTTACTATGTTAACTTTATGATGAATAAATAATTTATCAGGTCTACCAAATGGGATTTTATCCTACAAAGCAATAAAAGCCATGGTAAAAAACTGATCAAAGATGATGACAGCAGAGTGTCAGGTAATATCTGTGTCTGATAAATGCATGGTGAAGAGGAGGTTGTAAAACTCTTCAGAAAGACCAGTCATAATTTTTTTAAATACTTTGACTTAAATAGTGACATTTTTACATTTAAAATATCAGCTAATGATGAGAACATTTTGATTATTATGTACATATAGAAAATCGGTCAAACATATCGGCTTCCCTGATTTCTAAATATCGGCATCGGCCAGAGAAAAAGACATATCGGTCGACCTCTACTGACGACCCGTGTGAATGTACAATTACACAAGCGTTTTCTTTTACAGCTATTTACTTTCTCTTAAAACCGAAATGGTTGTGTTTATGAGAATATTTGCAAAGACAGGAATGTGTATTTAAGGCCAATAAAGCGCCAATGAGCAGTGAATGTGAACTTTGCGGCCACCCCTAGTCCTGCTACTGCATAAGTGTAAAGCTTATAATTGTATTCACTTTTTTAATACCGCATACCGCAAGTTTCCTAATAGAGGTGGTTTTCAAAATGATCTTAAAGGGTGATGGTTATGGGATCATTGCAGGCCAGATCCAATCCTATACTGTACCTCTGGCTCCACCTCCACAGCTTCCCTCTAACATTTCCAATAAATGAATAAAAAAAAGGCACATGCACAGAAAGCAGGACAAAATATACCTGATAAGACTACTGCTGTCTTTAAAAGCGTGCAGCCAGATTACAGAGTGGCCAGCATGGCTTTCTAGAACACGCACTGGTCTTCTTGTGGTCAGATTCCAGACATGGATTGCTCCTTTACCAGACCTGAAGCACAAAAAAATAACCAAAACAATATAAGTCAATACAATCCATTATGACTGGTTAGTGGTAAGAAAGTCGATCTTGTAACCCGAAGGTTGCCGCTTTGAGTCTCACAGCAGTGAGGTAGTGACTGTGATTGCCATTAATTGTAAACACTTACCCAGAGTACAACAGCGGAGGTCCCTGTACATCACAGCAGAAGTGCAGGGTGTTCACTGCAGCCCCTGAACCCCTCAAGATGTACAGAGGGTCCGGAGGAGGCCGAGCCATCGCCACGGTAACACCTCAGTGAGCTACATCAACGGTCCGTATCCTAGAGACAAAACCAGATCAATTACAGATGAATGCACAAACTTGGTCAAATCAGATATCTTAGATGGATGCAACTGATGTACAAAATATAGTACTTAAAACAGGCCCTGATAAAGCATTCACCCTTTTAAATGGAAAAAATAAATAAGCACTGATAATGCCTGAATTACGTAATCTACCTAGGAGAAAACAAATGAGGAGTTCAGATGCAAAACCCATTTTTTATCAGGCTCTTTTGATTTCACTTGAATAGTAATTAAAAGGTAATTAACCAGTGATTAACCCCTTCAGACCTGATTTTCAGGTGTTTAATCAGCATGCCTTATTTTTATTGGTTGATCAGATTTTTATTGGTTTGAACCACAAAAAAATGTGATGTCCATTCCATTCCAGCATATTTATAACGCTGTTCTTCAAACCTTTTCAGCTATTTTCATGATAATAAAGAATATTTATAATGATTATGTCTGACGAGTGTTGCTTTTCAAATGTATGTTATAAACGACTCAAACTCATAGTGATTTTAGATTGATAAGAACTTCCTACTGATCAAAGAGCCGTAGTGCATGAAAGAGCTGTGCATTATATATGGCCTTTGCAACATGTGTCACGATTTATTGTTACACCCCAAGTCCTTTCTGAAAAAAGGCTGAAATTTTTGATCAATATCCTAATATTTCTGGTAAACTTCTTTTGCACGCCAGCTTTCACCCGGTTCATCTTATGTGCACTTAACAAAATTATTGAATGGAATTATGTCAAGATTAAGAAGGTTTAATGTGAAACTATTTGATGAACGTTTAATATGTGCCGAAAGCGTTCAGTTAATATCATTATCTTATTTTTGACGCACATGGCATTTAGCAGCTTTTGCATCTGAGCACCTAGGGATATAAGCATTTTTCTCCACCATCAGACGATTGTTTAAAACAGTCGATGATCGGGCAGATTATATCCTGGCAATCAAAAGGAGCATAAAAACGCATCCGAACTTGTACTGTGTGAATATTTTAAATTAGGCCAAAATTACCACATTTACATGCACATGATTTTGCCAATATTGCAATTAAACTTTACCTCGAGTAGACACAATACTTTGATAAAAACAATGTGATTAAGCTCATAATCGCATCAAACATAATCATAAAACAGGTGGTTTATGCAGTTTTAAATTGCAGTATTAAAGTGCATCTATTTTATTGCTAAAAAACGAGGTTATATTGTGTATTTGATAAAATGCAATGTGTTTGAATTATACCACATAATTGTTCACATACATTTTGTAGCTCCAGATATCCTGCCTTCCTCAATTGCATTGATTTTGTACAAAACTCATCGATTTGAAAAGCACTGTGTCCCTGATTGGCCAGCTTATCTGTATGTTGTGATTGGCCTGAATACCTCTGACATTAGCCGGAAGTGTGACGCTCCTTACCACGTTTTAAAGATTCGGTCACAATGCAATGCTAACAAGAGTTAACTTACAGGCTGTGAGTCCAAGCGGGAGGAGTTATGATAATGTCGGTCTTGTCCAAATCAACAGGCCCAGTAAGTAAATTGTTGCTTACAATCCAGGTGTTTGTTGTAGTCTAGGAAAAGAGATTTACTTTGGAAACGATAATTCGTTTACCTTTGGGGTTTGTACCTTTTGCATATCGTTAAAATGTACTAATACACATCAAAGGAAATGTAAAACCGTGAATCAGAAAATAGTTTCTCTTTAAAAACACTTTAATTGCACTGACAAAAGTGCACGTGTGTTTTTGTCACGAACCTTAAGCGCAAATTCATTTTAAACTTGACATTAGGAAGTTTTCCCTGAACTGTGTCAACATGATTCACTGTCAGTGAGCAATCTGCCTTCATCCAGAAACAGCTGAAATAATGCAACAGCAGCGTCCATTCGTTCATGAACATCGGTACTATCATCAAATTATTTCAATGACTTTCATGTAATTATTAGAATCTGCTCGAGTCATATACAATGTAAACACATATCTCTTGGTTTATTCAATGAAGACCAAAAGCCTTTGGGCATGTGATTATGTATTTTCTCTCTCTTTCTTCCTCTTTGTAAAAGTTCTGACGCTGTACGTCATAAATCAAAGGGGTAAGACAGATTAATTACCGTAAACAGAACGATTCGGACTTGTTTCATTTTTATCAACAGCTTGCGGAGGTTTTCAAAGCAGAAGCGCGTCTGCCGTAGGGAAAGCTAAAGTAGTGCAACAGACCACAAAAGTTCAGAAGGAAATTAGATAATAAGACCTTGTAACAACTCAATCTGTATATGACTTGAAAAATGAAAGAAAAAATAAGCTGTGGTATTAACCTGACTTTAACATAATTAACTCTTTGAAATCGCTTTTGGATGCACCAGAAACATAAGAGGATTATCCGTTTCCCCAACTTATGAAAGACAGGGAAACATTCAGCAAACTTCAAAAGTCACAATTAAAGCAATTTTATTAAATGACATACCCAAAAACACAAATAACCGGTTTACTTTTCAGTGGTGACCGATATTACAGATTTTTGGATATCGCTCGGTTAATGAAGAACCTTCTGCTCAGTGTCATTTCTGCTCACCTCTGCCCTCGCGCTGAAACCGGAGCCGCAGGTATTTTGGGGAAGCTCATTTCGGAAGGTTAGTGGTTAAATTGTGCATGTTAATCTGTCAAGCGGAGATTCTTCGCTGCCCTACCTTCCTAATTAAGAGTCGAGCCCCCTGCCGCCCCGTACCCACTTCTCACAAAGGAAACAGTCACCGAACGCCCCTCCAGCCTCTAACAGGAGAGAAAAGAGAGATGCTGTAGGATTAGAACCCGTGACTATCAGTCGCCATCAGGCCTGTGTAGGAGCCAGACCCTGTCTACTGCACATATAGGGGATGAAATTAAACCGTTGGGGTTTGGGCGGCTGTCTGAATCAGTATGATTCTGATATAATGGCTTTACCTGTCCCTCTGAAGTATACCTTGAACTAGACCAGCCTGCACAATAATGGGGGAACTATATTTCTTTATATTGGGGTGGCAACTTGAGAAAAATTGCTCTGTGATGGTTTTACACATGCAGCCTACTACTTATCAAGCGACCAGACCATGTTAATAAAACCATATGGAACATGGAACCGTATTCATTTGTCTATCATGATGTGAAATGTTATTGAATTTGATTTTCTACCTGTGAAACCGTTCTTATTGTAACACCGGCAAAGGAAAAAAAAAGTTTTCATGTTTGGCGATGTCGATGCTGAAATGATATATTGTGCAGTCATACCTTGAAATGCTAAGGTTATTGTGTGCACCTCCCTTTTGGGATAGTTAAAGTCCCCCTGTGGTGAAAATCAAGTTTTTTTCTTTACATGTCTTTGTGGTGTTTTTAATATGCTTTAAGAAAAATCATGTCCAAATTCATCATTCTCAAATATATGGCTTGAAATCGCCGCCTCCTACATTTGTTTCCTACGTCACAAACATGCAAAGGATCATGTCAACAAAGTTGAACGAGTGGATCAGTAATTCGAGCCATAAATATGTAAGAATGCATAGACTGAAACTTCACTGCACTGCTACTTCAGATGATTTCAAGAGGATTTTCCTTAATGACAAAAAACAGGATTTTAATGCTAAGCATTCTTAAGATGTGCATATGCATTGCCCCCCAAACCAGTAGGGGGACACCTTTCTCTTAATTTTATGCGGCACTGCACAGAACGAAAGGCGAGTGACATTACTGTGTCGCAAGAGCAATTTGAAAGCATAACAAGCAGTCTGATCTTACAGTACCTTGATGTTATATGACAATTGCTCTGTGCAAGTTCTGCATATGATTGAACATGGTTATCAACGTGCGTCTTCTTGATATAATAGGTATGGTTTTCTAACAAAGTGAACGTCCGGAGCAGAAAAGACAGAAAAAGCGCATGCCTGCATGATCATATCACCGTATTATTTACTGCCATGTGAACCACAAATTAAAGCTTGCGGCATGTGTCTCACACAATGTGTAAGCTGTTAACATTAGCGCTGAAAAAAACAAAACACATATGCATTGTGAAACCGAACTTAGCAGCTACGTGTCAGGAACTGCAGAATGTAGCATCTATGTATATATTACAGTACTATGCAAAAGTCTTACTGTGGGTTCACACCGAACGTGAGTTCAACAATTTGCGCAAGTAGATTACAAAGTCAATGCAAAGATGAGATCAGACACGTCCTTGCATGTGACAATGTGAATGACGCGATATTGGCAGCGCATTTGCCGCGAAAACACGCGCTTTTCGCCTCCAACACGTCTTCGTCCTAGTTGAAAATATTCAACTCGAGCGAAAAATCCGCATGACACGAAGTTAAATCCCGTGAGTAATCTAGAAAGAGTAACACGATGCCCCACGTTTGCTGTGTACGTAACATTACTATGGGTTTACATAAAAGTATAAGCTGAAGTGTCAAGTATTTAGGGTAAACTCCCCTTCCACTTGAGCTATAGCAGGCAGCTACAGGATCTCTTAAATCTAAATAAAATTTAATCCTAATTTCTAATTCTAATCGAATTACTTCAGTCTCCTCAAAAAAGCTCAAGATGTGTTTCGTGCCAATAGAGGTCACACTAAATACTGACTGATGCCTGAAGACGACATTTATTTCTTAAAATTGTTTTGTTTTTAATATTGTGTACATATTTCCTGTATTTTCTGTTTGTATTTAAAAAAGAAGTGAAAAATAAATATGGATGGACATTAAAACTTTGCTAAAACAACAAAGCTGTTGATGGTGGCCTAAGACTTTTGCACAGTACTATCTATGATTGAGTAGAGGCGGGGACTAATTAGCATATTCATAGTGTACACTAAATGAGACATGAAAGGGAGTTACATTTAAGCTATTTTAAAGCATAAAGAAATGATCATTGCAGGAAAAATACAATTACACCCTGCAAGGGGACACAAACCTGTGTGAGATACTTCTGTCTGTTTATCAAACAACTGTATGGCTTCAGAAAACCTGTAATAGAGAGCAGAAGTCATTGTTGGACCTTTTGTATACAGAACACGTAAATAAAGTCAGAGTTTCTTTTTTTTTGTAAACGGTTCCTTTAAGCATTCATCGAAAAGCTGGTGGGCCGCTCTATTGGATGAGTTTGTGTGACAGCAAGGTTTTTGTTGGTTTAAAGAGGATTAACATACCCTTATTGTGCAGCTAGCTGCAGCAGGGCTGTTTGACACACAGGTCTGGAAATGCATGTTCTCGTTGTGCAAACACAACGCATCAAAACATTCCTGTACCAATACAGCCCTGTCAGTCAAAGATGGAAAAAGTATGAGATAAGGATGGAGTGGAAAAACAGGCTGAGGAACTAGGTGGAAAAGACAAGACACGGTTGCACTAGCGTGGCAACTTTGACAAATTTTATATTGAGCAACATTTTGTTTCGACTTGCAGGCGGAGCGTGACTGAGTGTGTCAACACAGAGCGTTAAAATTGAAATTCGGTCAATTCACTCACGCTCATGTCGATCCAAACGCTTGTGTAGCGCAATAGGAGACAGAAGCAGAATGTTAAATCTCAGTCCCCATTCATTTTCATTGCTCATCATTTGAATGTCTTGAATTTATCAATGATGCATAAATCATATGGGTCCAAACATTTACACCCCATTCCACCCAATTAAGCACAACAATGATTCAATGAATGATTGATTCAAAGGAAGCATTGTGATTGGACCGTGATTAACAAAACATTAACGTTGGCAAAACTAGGAATTGAATTAGAAAAGGTATTAAATTCACAGCCAAAGTTATAGGAATAAATCAAGAATTCCCATTTCTTCTGATGGAATGATGCTAAAAGAGAGTTTTTCTGTGTAACAGATAAGACAGCTCCAGTAATCTGACTCTAAGACTCGGGATAAAGGCAGTTTGTCTCTTCTTGGGTCGTCTGTCAACACCTGCTTGGTAATTAGGCCTAATTATGAGAGAGAGTTCGCTTCCCCTTCATGTTATTAAATAAGAAGAAGCCACGTCAGCCAGGTATCTCTCAACACGGGCAGAGGGCCGGCGACCTTCAGATCAAACACAGGCTCTTTCTGTGCCCCCTGCGCTGCGACTTATACAAGAGGAGGGGGGAGCACAGTCATTTTAATGTGGGCTTCAAAGATCGAGAGGGGGATAGACAGTCCACATTCCTCTCAAGCTTTGGAGTCGGTGGATCGTCGGTGATGGGCAGCCAAACACCTCTGCCCAGGCCGCTGTCATTCATAAATTAAACCAACTTAGATCTTGGAGATTGTGAGAGTATATGTAATAATTCCTGACAGGATTCAAATCAAGTGAACATCATCGTTGAACTGTTGCATCATGGGAGATGAAGACATGACTTAAAAGAGGGACTTATCAGTGTGATTCATATTAAAGGTGCAATGTGTAAAATTTAGGAGGATCTAAATCTAAAATAATATATACATAACTATATTATCAGTGGTTTGGAAAGACCCTACATAATAAACAGATATGTTTTTTATTACCTTAGAATTAGGGTTGCTGCGGTGACGTAATTTTCCCACCGGTTAATCGGCGCGTCACAAACTCGGTGATCCCGGTATCACCGAGTGGGAGGGGCTTATAAATGCGCATTCGTAAGCGCTTGCGTAAGCTGTGTTAAATCGCCTATGAATTTGCGTGCAATGCGAGTGCCACAGCTTGTTTGATTAAGTGCTCGAGTCAATGTGCGCAGGTAATTCTCAAAGAATCCGCCAGTCCCAAGCAGAGCAACCGGCTACTTATCCATAAAAGCGCTGCTTGAATGATGGGTTTAATATTTTTCCCAATGAAAAACACAACAACAAAACGATCTCGCTTAAACATCATATATGTATATTATAACAAAAACAAGTAAGCACGAGGCTTCTATCATCATCATCTGATCAGTCAGCTCGCCTTGCAAACTCTGACAGGAATAAATGAAATCTGAGACCTGCTGCTCTGTGACGTGACGCGCGTTCAGCTCTGCTGAATTCAGACAACAGACACATTCAGTTGTAAGTGTTTGCTCTCTCTAACGAAACTAAATGATTTAATTACACGAAAATATCAAAACGACGGTGAAAGACTGTGTCGCGGTGGGCAAGTGATATAACCGGTGAGAGGCTGAAGCACCGGTTATCACCGTTTCACCGACTATCGCTGCAAGCCTACTTAGAATGAGCCATTTTTTATTTACATACAGCACAGGTCCTCTTAAGTCGGAAGTTGCCGTCATATTTCTACAGTAGCCCTAAACAGACAAACTGTACTACACTGAAAAAAAAATTATTCATTGAATTTAATACATTTTTTTAAGGTAAGTGGTTGCAATCAATTTATTTAAGCTACATGTAAACAAAAAAGATTAGTAACGTAAAATAAAATATAAAACTTTTATTGAAATGTAGCTTAAATAAATTGATTGCAACCACTTACCTTAAAAAAAAATTATTAAATTCAATGAATCTTTTTTTCAGTGTATAGAGCACGCTTTGTCACTACGTTGTCTCAGACGATGACGTGTTTGTCCTATGGAGTCTACCATAGCGTCACTATGCTTTTCGAAAAGGACAGGTGACCTTTCGACTGAGCCATTGGTTGCAATTCACAGTCTCACCGCTAGATGCCGCTAAAACTCCCTGATTGCACCTTAAATTTTAAGTTTTTGCAGTAGCCTAGTAATATGCAGAGATGTGCTATTACTAGCATAAAAAACGAACAAACGCTTATCCACTTCGAACACCTTAGCAACAACACAGCATATAAATGAGTCGTTCTGCACAGACATTTAAATAAAAGTGTCTGCAAATGCATACAAGTAATCCAAAGCCACTTACAGTGCATTGAAGCTATACATTTTTCAATCAGTTTTATCGGGTGCATTAACGCCATTGGCCGATCAGTCAGCCTAAATAAATTTTTCATAAAGAAAATGACATTACGGCAGCGTCCGAAATTGCTTACTGTGACGGTAGGTAATAAATTAGATGAAGTACCTACTCATCGACCATTAAAACAGGGTGTACGGGGTTCCCACACCTTAGTTAACTTCAAATTCAAGGACCTTTCAAGGACTTTCCAGGTCCAATACCCTCAAATTCAAGAACTAAATGTGGGGACACATTTAAAAGTGAGAGCCAAGTTACATCATGTTTTTAAGTGACATTGTGACAGTTCCCTTTCGAGGGAACTCACGCTGCGGCACTGCGGTGACACTTTCGGGACGCCTCCAGGGGTAAGTCCGTCTGAATGTGTACATCAAATTCAACCAATTGTTGGGCTTAACGACAAAGACAGGGTGACACGGGAGCCAGAAAGTATATCCCTATCTGAAATATTGCCAAAGACGGCGTTACAGGGAAGCAGGAAGTATGGCAAGGGAGACACAACGTCTCGTTCCCTTCTCAGGGAACAACAGTTAAAGGTATAGCAGCGGATTTTCTCAAATTTTAGAAAATATCTGCCTTCTCCACTTTAAAAAAAAATGCAATTGCGCAACAATCCTGAATGACAACTAGGAGGACCAATAGTCTTGATGATCCACCCGGAAAAAGAAAATCCTCCGCAATACCTTTAAATATGTAACCCCAAATGTTTTCATGTGTCAAACTATGCAAAAAAGCATTTTGGTATGAATCAACATCCGCATACTGAAGATATAAGCATTTAAAGCAAACAGTTTAGCACGTGTGCTTAAAAAGTCTAGAATGTTTATGATATTATACTATACTACACAGGGAATAATATGGATTTTTTTTTTCAGAAAACGAATTGCATAAAATAGACTCAAGCACTTGTCTTTCAATGACCTGTATGTATGTAGATTTTCAAAAACGTAACCAAAAACCCTGGTCCTTGAATATTTTCCGCCAGATTAAAGGCGCTCTAAGCGAATAATGTGCGACGTCACTTCCTGTTGATGTTTGAACTGTTTTCAAACAGACAGAGCGTAGCTAACTCCTCCCCCTCCCCTCCCTTCCGTGCTTTCATGAACGCGCCCAACCCCTACCCCCAAATCCTTCTTGTCGTTTATTGGCTGGAATACTTTGTTTTGTTTTGTGCTGCTAGGTTTGGCCATTTGTTGATATTGCCGTTTGTGAAGCCTGGGCTGTCTACAGAGATCGCATTTTTTTACAGTTTGATCAGCGGACAGGCAGCAAGCAGATAGTGAGGAGATGTTTCCGGTATGTAACAAAAATGTTTTATGGTCTTAAACGCTTAATTCGCTTAGAGCACCTTTAACAAACTTTCAAGGATTTCAAGGACCCGTGGGAACCCTGTACGTACTATAAAGTATGAATAGTATGAATGAATTTGGGCGTACTACATCCGCCATGTTGATACATCACATGACATTCATCGTCATAAGTTAGTCGTTAAGTTGCGGATGTAGTACGTCTGAATCTCATTCATACTACCAGGATACAGTACCTAATGTTTTAACGGCAAGTTAGTAGGTACTTCATCTTATTCAGTACCTACTATACAGTATGCGGTTTTGGACGCAGCCTTAGATTACCGTTTTTGGAAAACTATAAATTCAGACATACTACTTGCCTCGCCTACTGCTTTTTGCCTACCAAGTAGTCTGATTGGCGGTAAAATGACCAATTAGGGTCGTACAATATACCCGGATTATTAAAATATCGTAATTGTGCATATGGCAATATAGGCGTATATTCACAGTTTTAGCAAACACATGAATTAGTGCTTGTGTGCTCTGACGTGTGGAAGATGATCAATGATCAGAAAAAATGTGAAACACGCATGTTATATGATTTTTAGTATTTAAATATATTTTACTTCAAAATGATTTCACAAACTTACATTGCATATTGTTTATCGCATCATTTAGCAAGTTATCGCATATTGCATTTTTCTTTAAAATCATGCAGCCCTATCATTATTCACTTTTTAATGTGATGTTAAGTTGTGTTACACAAAACACTGGGGCATGCAGCAAACTCTTATTCAAACAGTACAGTGAGGTCCGCAGTACATAAGCCTTGTAAATATTTTTCAAGTACTTGAAGGGTATATTTGTAAATATTATGCATAACAAATGTTTATTTACTTTGACGAATTTCCTGTTTATCTCAGATCGGGTTATATCGGCCACATTACTTTCTTAATACCGGCCATTAAAAGCCCATGTTGGTCAACCACTAGTGTTCATTGAGCTTCGAATCTACAATCTTTTGCACTGTAAAACACACAATGCTCCACCTACTAAGCTTACCAGACTTGCATTACTCCCACGTTTTTGAATGTTTGAAAGCTATCAAAATGTTTCCCGATACAACATCAATGAATTGTAATTAAAAGACCAAAGGGCCGCCGCAGATAGGGAGTAGATTCATTTTGAAAGCCATAGGGTGGCACAACAGCCGGTACTCCCAGCTTCTAATGATTTCATACTCTGGCTTCAAGTCATTCTTTTCTTTCTTCTTATCTCCTCTGCCTCCCTGCCGGTTACTTCACTGACATTTCTATCTCACTGAATGTAGCATTCACAAATGTATTAGTCAGCGTTTCTGTCTCCATTATACGCACGACCCCCAACACCAAAAAAAGCAAGCCAAATTCTCCCGGTGGAGGAAGCAAATGTGGCAAACGGACCTTCACGTCCATTCTAAAGCTGACTTAAACAAACATCTGAGGAAGTATGGGGTACATACGCCCTTTATTGTGCTGCCGTGCATTTGTAGGGGAACAGGAGGGAAGGGGGGGGGGTGTTTGGACTGGAAAAACAGCTCTGTGTGGAAGATAGAGAGCTAAAGTCAGACACAAGTGCTTCCACACCCACTGTCAGCCTGTCGCTCTGACTGACGGACCTGAGCGACAGCTGCATTGTTTCTGGCCATGGCGTGAATGCCACGCTAGGGCTGACATAGATAAGGATTGAATGCATTGCTGCTCTAGTGTGTGTGTGAGGGCAGGGATGGTGGCCACTTTGTCACTGCTTCCTGACTTAAGGGGGTTTAGTGCCGATTACTAAAGAGACCAACAGGTAACGCTCATTTATCTGCGAGCATTATCACCTGTTAACCTGCAGTGGTGAATTGGGTGATACGGGATTACTAGACAGATAAAGACGGTTTCATGTCCACTCCTTCATTTGCACCTACAAAAAGAATTTCAAGGTACATTTCCACACAATGCACAAATTGCATTGCTTTAGATAATAAAATGTCAAGTTAAATGGCAAACGAATGATGCTTGTTCTTGAATTTGTGATTTATCACCTTTCACACAGATGTCCTAGGACTCTTAGCAGAGGGACCATATGTGACCCAGTCTGTAAAAAAACCCAGCTAAAGTCCTTTTTTGTGATTTACTATTGGCTAAAATATGACTTAGTAAGGTCATGTCAAAGATTGAATTCAATGAACAATATCAAACTTTGATGCTCCAAATCTCATAATTAATTATGCATAGCTTGAATTTCATTAACAGGGTTACATATGTGCAACTCTTTAACTGGGCATGTTTTAGTTAAGTTGACAACCATAAAATGTTCAAACACTTTTCTAAAATATGTAAACACTTATTATTTTATCATTTAAATACTATTTCAACTATTTTTGTAAAATGTTAAAATTAAAATGTGTTTGAAAATATAATGCAATGGTTTTCACAGCACATGCATTAATCAAAATAAATATTAACCATATTACTGTAAATCAACTTAAAAGATTTGTAGCTCAACTATCCTAAGCATTCAAACCAGCCAAAATACTTCCGTTCTGTCTCTAGACATGATTCATGATCGCAGTACATCAGTGATGTGTTGACAGGTGAGATAAACTCTCAACAACTTCAGCACAGTAGTGATAAACCAAAACACCGTGCACACTGTATCACGTGAATACAAAGGCTAAAGAAAAAACAGGCGCATAAGATAAAACTGTTCGATAATATGAGATACAAAAGTTAAAAGGTTTAAATTAAACAACTCTGTGTGCTAAATGAATGTGAATGTAGTACCTGCATGGACGGCTACGCGCCGCAGAGGGTTGAAATCAAAGCACGCGACAGTGAACTTGTAAGGACCCCGTGCCGGATGGGAGAGGCGTCCTAAGCTCTGCCTGATCTTAAACTACATTTAAAAATCATTTATTACCTTACATTCACACTAAAATGTATTATTTTGAATCGTTAAGCGTTTTCTGTCATGTTGACAGTGTTAATTCAGTCAATTACGTTATTTCTTTCTTTTGCAATATGCAAATACATAACAGATTAACCTCAATGAACTGTGAAATGTGATGACAGTATGACAAAGTACCACAGTTATTATATTAACCGTAGTTAAACATGGCCAATTTCACACAGTAAACGTAACTGTCAATGTGTAGTAAAAAAATACATGATTTATTTTCTAAAGTTAAGATTTCAATTTAAGATCTAAACGTACAAAGGAAAGTATATTTTAAGTGTAACAAGGCACCATTTATTTTAATGGATCCCTTCAATCTCCTTAAAATATTTTTAGTAGTCCTATTTCCAAATATTCCGTGTCATGATGTCATGTTGAAATGCATCACTATAAAATAAACAGTGCTAGGGCTGCCAAAAGATTAATCGCGATGCATACAAAATAAAAGTTTGTGTTTGCATAATATGTGTCTGCACTGTGTGTAATTATTTTGTATACATAAATACACACACATGTATGTATTTAAGAAACATATATTTTTTTCTTCTTTCATTTATACATGTATGTATTTATTTACATATACATAGGCTAATAATTACACACAATATAGACACAAATATATTGTGCAAACACAAACTTTTATTTTGTATGTGATTAATCATGATTAAACTTTTAACATCCCTAGTTTAGATTAAATATAGCACTTTACTTTTGCTACAGCTGCACTTGCGCTGTTAAACCTAAGATTTTAATCGCAAATTTTTAATTTTCATTTAGCACACATTAAAAAAGTTTATCAAGTCCGTCCGCTGGGTTAGAGTAGATATTCTGTAAACAGCCCAAAAAGTCCTTTTTTGTTTCCCTCATCGATTTCATCCTTTCTCTAATTGAGAAACAGGGAGGGGAAAGTCCACTCTAATCCACCGAGCACATAGCGGCCTTTCATACCTGCACCGGGTGAGAGAAGGACCTTTATTTGTACGTTTCGATCACGGAGAAGAGGTTTCAGGCTCAGCTGGGTCTAAGCAAAAAGATTAGGTGTAACCAGAGTACTTTAAACCTCTTTAGAGGCCCTGGATTAACTCAACTCAGGGTAACTCCATGCATCTCCCTTTAAATGAGACAATAAGATCCATAAGGACACAGGTGCTGCGTTGAATGCAGAAGGAATGTGATGGGAATCTATAGTTTAGTAAAGCACACATGCATGTTTTTACGTATTTTGTATTGTTATAACATTCAAAGCATATGGGAATTACCTCATACTTGCACAATACTGTTGCAATTGTTGTGTAAAGGCCTACTGTTTTACTTATTATTCATTCCCATAGTGTAGTAGTGTATACTGCAAAATAAGTTAGTAGTCCACTTCATACATAGCCTTGATCATCAGCTATGCAGTAATGAGATAGAAACCCGGGACAATTAATGTAAATGGAAGTCGGCAGGCAGATGACCCCACGGATGGGTCCAAAAGAACGCATCTTCGCTCAAGGCCGGTCATATGCCATACCCCACGTTACCATGAATTATTGGTGGCATCTCAGATTACATGCAATATAACCACAATGCCAGTGCAGTCTCCGTGGGCCCAAAGAGGGGGCCGAACATTGTCCATCTTGATGGTAGAGGAGGAAAGGAAATCCACTGGCTCTATCTTGCCATGAGGGCGTTTAGGTCAGCTTACAGCTCATCGCTAAATTAGATAAGCTTTTAGTGAAACAACCTTCTCTTTCAAACCTGTGATGCTTGACCTTGATATTAAACATACAAACATACAAAATTGGCACAGGAAAGTCATACTAATCTAGTTATTATTATTTTGCAGTAGGGTTACAAAATATTTCATTTTTAGTCATTGAAACCAACTGAATATCAGAGAAACCATTACAACTGAATATTACATTTACATGTATGCATTTGCCAGACTCTTTTATCAAAAGCAATGCATTCAAGCTATAGATTTTAACAGCATATGCTTACTGGGATTCAAACCCAAAACATTTTGCACTACTAATGCAATTCTTTTTAAACTCTAGATATGTGTAGATGACTCAAAACTGAACTAAAAAGACTGAATTTGATTTGGGCATGCTTGCACATTTTTTCCAACTGTATTTCAGAACTGAAAGTCTGAATCTCATAACCTCGTGTTTGTTTTGGGGGTTGAGGTCGTGGGTGGATATATTTGCGAAGATAGGCCCTGTGTGTGGGTGAAACATCTCAGAAAGGGTGCAGATGGACTGCTGGTGTCTGGCAGGCACCTGATGGTGTCTGTGAAAGGCAGAATCTAACACCACCTCCCCTACAGCGATGGCATGGCAGAGGCCCAAGGCAGACAGATCGTCTGTTCCTCTCAGCACAAGGTTAAGATCCTCCCTGGAGCTGGTGAAGGAGATGAGAGAGCACTGTACATTAAAACCTCAAGCCCCTATCTTACAGGTTTGAAACTCCCTTCAACTCACCTTGATGCCCTCGTCCTGATTTCCCATGATGCTTCACAACTCCAAAACACATCTGTTTGAAAGTGTTACAGTACATACAGGTTCCCAGAAATTGTTTTAGTCACTAGAAATAAAAAATGTCATATTAAATACAAAATATCAGCAAATGTGGTATTTTACTAAAGAGTTGTATTACAAATCACACAACAAATAAAATCTCTCATAAAAGTGAGAAAAGTCTATAATTTGCTTGAAAATGCCAGTTGGTTTGATATTGACATTTTCATCATAATGCCATTTTTAGCCACTTCCATGTGTGTTATTATGTAGTTTTGATGACTTTATAACAGACATGGGGACTTGTGACTTGTGACTTGACTTGACAAAAATTAAAATACTTGGGACTTGACTCGGACTTGGAAGTTAAAGACTCGGGACTTGACTTGACTTGAGACATGATGACTTGAATGACTTGAGTGTTAATCACATCATGTTTTCAGTTTAAATATAAAATATATAAATTATTTTAAAAAAATAAAGTCGACCCAGCTGGAGCACAGGCTGAGAATGGTGTTGTCATGACTGAATCACGACACTATCATTCGTCATGCCCTCTCGTACCTTACGCACACCACGCCCACTTAGATCAGATATCAACATGTCAGCCGGAGGGGTACGGAGGATCATCGCTTTCGGCTTCAACAAGATGGCAAAAGACGAACAGTGAGTTGCAAGAAATGCAACATTAAAATTACGGCCAGCCTCCAATTTCGTTCGGCAATTAAAGGGTAACTAAACCCCTGGTCAGAGCCTGACTCCACCCACTGGCAATATTTGAAAAATGCAAGAAAAGTGGGCAGATCCCAACGAAGATAGAGGGGACGAACTAAGCTCGTATCAAGTGTGTGGTGAGATCATAACAAGAGCGTGGTGAGCTTGAACCTGCTTACGTCACGAGTCATTTTTTGGACCCAACATCCAATGGGAAAATTCAACTGCAGTAGCCACCGTTCAACCTGAAGAGGGCAGCAATCAGACTTTTTTACACCATATATTGTAGTATTGAAACACTTTATATCCAAATGTCAAAAAAATTACTAAAATCAATGAACAGCACTAATAAAGCATCATTCTTACAGATCATTAACTAAAAAAAGTTGGTTTAGGGTTTAGTTACTCTTTAAAGAGCCATTATGCCCAGTAAGTGCTTGTCATTTTGTTAATATCTGGTTAGTTGGTAGTTAGCTAATGTAATAATAGCTAATGTAGCCCTCATCATACCGTGTTGGGGACAAATGTGGACAAAATAATTTTGATTTATTTTTTAAAATACTTATTTTTTTTAATACTTATTTTTCAAGTTTGCCACCTGAACACACACACAGAGAAAAATTACTTGCTTCTACAATGTTAGGGGCGGTTCACATGTCACGTCTTTTGCGTGCTCAAGTTCGTTAGGCGCGCGAACAGAAGAGGTGCGACGCGCTCATTTTTTCTGGGCGCATGTTTGAGAGAGAGAGAGAGAGAGAGAGAGAGAGAGAGAGAGAGAGAGAGAGAGAGAGAGAGAGAGAGAGAGAGAGAGAGAGAGAGAGAGAGGAGAAATTTAACAAAGTTTAATGTTGTACGTAAACTGTGTTTGAGAGAGAGGGAGGTGTTCAGAGAGGAGTCTGTTGGATGTTAAGCTGTTATTTGTTTTATGGACTCAATGTGGAAAATTTCAAACACGGTTGGCAGAAGTGAAAAAATAAATAATTTATGAAGTTACAATTTTGTTTGATTCCATGATGTATTTTATTGAACATGAGTATTTACAATGCAAATCCAAATTATTGTAATTTACTGATAGTTACTTACTGTATATCTTGTCACTTTATTAAGATCAGATTCTGCAGGTAAAATTACAATAATAAGGTGACTTGACTTGGACTTGACTTGACCTACTACAGGACTTGACTTGACATAGCCTGTGACTCGACTTGACTTGACTTGCCCAAGAAAAAAATTACTTGGGACTAACTTGAGACTTGAAGGTTCAGACTTGAGACTTACTTGAGACTTGCACATGTGTGACTTGGTCCCATCTCTGCTTTATAATAACATGGAGATGTATAAGTTTAGTAATATAGAAATATCCAAACGTCTGGCTACTGCAATACAACCATATTGCTGGATATTGAGAGTGAGAGAGAGAGACAGACAGAGAGAGACAACACATTGTGTTCAGTTAAAGTGCGTCTTCCCCCAGCCATACAGTCCAGAGGTGATGTTTTGGCTGTAAAGTGGGAAGTATTGTCAAAGCCTGTAAAGATAAGGTGATTTATGGCACAGAGTGTGAGGATAATAATCAAAGTGCCACAGGCGGAGCGAGAGAGAGAGAGAGAGAGTAGCAGCAATTTTTGACCAATGTGAACCTAAAGAGTTGAGTGAAAGAACACAGAACCAATATCCTGAATGAAGATTGGATATAGTGAGTATAACTGAGATGCTCTGGGTTAAAAGAACATGGATTTTATAAGTTGAAGGAAACGTTCATCCAAAATTAAAGTTCAAGATGCAAAAAAGGACAAAAAGTCCAATTAAAGTAGAAAGATATGATCTATGTCTGTTATATAAGTCGTCTTAAGCCAAATCTGACAGTTTTATGAGATTTAAAGGAACACACCACATTTTTTCAATATTTTACTATGTTCTTACCTAAACTTAGATGAATTAATACATATCTATTTTTATTCAATGCATGCACTTAATCTTTGTAGAGCGCATCGTGAATCTTTTAGCATTTAGCCTAGCCCCATTCATTCCTTGGGATCCAAACAGGGATGAATATCTAAGCCACCAAACACTTCCATGTTTTCCCTAAAGACGGTTACATGAGTAGTTACATGAATAAGTATGGTGGCACAAAATAAAATGTGGCGATTTTTTAAGCAGATTAAAAATGAGAACTATTTTGTATGGCGGAAGAGCATTTAGTTTGCAGCACTTTAACCTCGAGATGCAGTAACATCATCATTCCTGACTACTCCCACTTTTGCTCAAACTTTCCTCAATATTACTGCACCCGAGGTCGAAGTGCTGCAAACTAAGTGCTCTTCCAATATACAATATAGTTCTTATTTTTTATCCGCTTAAAAAATCTCCATGTTTTATTTTGTGCCACCATACTTACTCGTGTAACTATTCATGTAACAGTCTTTAAATAGGAAAACATGGTAGTGTTTGGTGGCTTCTAAATTCATCCCTGTTTGGATCCTAAGGAATGAATGGGGCTAGGCTAAATGCTAACACATTCACGACGCACTGTATAAAGATTAAGTGCACGCATTGAATAAAGATAAGAGAATAGAGTTTGGCAAATCGTAATTTACGAGATGGTTAAATCAAGTTAATTTATACGACCACATTCGTACATTTTTGTACAATTTGGTTTCATCCCGGTGAGGTTAGGGGTTAGCGTTTCATTATTGTTTTTTAATAATTGTACGTTTTTGTACAATTCATATCTTACGAATTTATAAGAATTAGCCAACGTGCAAATTCCCATGAGATCAGGCTGTTTTTTCACACAATACTTACGATCATAGAGGTGTCCAGTAACATTGCATGTCTAACAAACTTGGAAAAGAATGGATTGATAAAAAAACTTAATGTGGCGGAAACTAGTTAATATAGTTTTACATGTGTATTGTTTTTACAAAATCACATTAATTACCTTCAGAAGGCCCATTTTTACCCATTGAAGCCATGTGGATTACTTCTGTAAAGGATGGATGCACTTTTTAGGCCTGAAAGCCTTGGACCTGTTTTCTACCGTTATAAAGCTTGGAAGAGCGAGGACATTTTCTAAAATAACTCAAACTTTGTTTGTCTGCAAAGATTATGGACATATGTATCTCGGATGGCTTGAGGGTGAGTACACCATGGGAGAATTTTCATTTTTGGGTGAACTATCCCTTTAAGGGTGTTTTTAGTGAAATTTCACAAAGTTTAAATACTACTGTACATCCAGCATACAGCAGAAATAAAAATTTAGTGTGCCATTTCAAACCTGTATAAGATTTAACCCACCTCCTTTAACCCTAAAGATGTCTCGATCTGACACTCATCAGGAAAAGCCACCCTATTCTTGTCGATCAGACCATAATTGCCCCCTATTAATTTTTCCCATAATCCCCCCTTTTTGTGCCAAACTTCATTTCTCGCGTATGTTTACACAAGGCAGATATTTGCTTCTCCTCCTAGGGTTTTGGACACAAATGTAAGGCAGGGTAACCACCATGATTGTAAACCCCCCGCAGGAGGGTGATGAGGGCTACCTGACTCACATCCACAATAGACTGGAAGCCCACAGACGCTGACTCCGACTGTCAGCTCACAATACCAGCGGATTAAGATGCTAACTATCCACCCAACCCCGCATGACATGTTGACATGTTCCGCTAAGTGTGTTTTAAGGTGGATTTACGTACATTTGTTCCATTTCGAAGGAGAGAGGCGCTAAAAGCGTGTCGCTTGTAAAAGAGGACTCAATCCTTTTCTCTCAAATGGGCGGAGAGAAAAACTTTCATCCTAATGGCTACGGCGAGAGCTCGGAGTTTGGAAAGTTTAAGGGGTGACAGCGTTAAGAGTTTCAGGGTTTGTGAGAGCCCCGTCCTTAAGCAAACAAACAGAGAAGAATTTCCACCACTGTTGTTGCGCAGGTTTGACTGACAGCTCGGCATTGTGGTGGAGTCTGTCAGTAAAGACAGCGAGAGGTCATAGCGTGACCACCCCTGCTGATAGAGAGCTCCTCAGAGGAGATGACCTTACATACACTCTCTCTCACACACGTATATATACACAGACGGAGTCGGCCAAGACATCTGTCTAGCTTGTTTGCATAAAAAACAGCACATAATATGAATACACAATATATTTTTAATTTTCAATTTAAGACAATTTAAGTATGTACAGTCTGTGTAGAGCGATACGACAAGCCGAAATAACCGCAATTGCAAACACGCATATGGTTATGTTTGCAATAACTGAATGTTTTCAATACCTTGAAAAGTTATGAATGCACAATATATTTATTTTTTCTATTTAAGACAATGTTATTATGTACAGCCTGTGTAAAGTCGCATGTTATAAAATGGTTAGTTCCAATTCTTGATTTTGATTAGGTGTGCTTTATTCACGATAAAAACCGGCTATGACCGCTTCACCCAACGGTTCTGTTTATCAATGCATATATAGCTTTCATGCATATTACACATTGGAACACATTTTTTGTTCATGGTCAGGGATTATTTTTTCTAGCGGAAGGAATGCTTTTTATTGATTTAACTTCATGAAAGTTGCATTTATTTTTTTTACTTTAATATTGTGTGGTATCCGTTTTATAAAAGCAATAAGGTACTTGAGGCAAGTGCTGAATCGTGAATAAGTAATGGCTGAAGGGCGTTGTTAGGCACGACGCGAAGCAGTTACTTATTCACGATACAGCACAGCCTCTCGTGCCTTACCGCTTACATACACAGAAATAACCGCAATAATAAAAAGTACATACCGAAAAAGTTTGCAATAACCAAGGTTTTTAACTCTTTCCCCGCATTGACGAGATATCTCGTCAATTAAGAGAAAACGCTTCCCCGCCAATGACGAGATTTTCTGTCTTTCCGCAATACCGCTATTATCCACCAGGTGGATCCACCCTTCCGCAACTTTTTAAACCTGGAAGTATTGCCCTATGGCAAGCGGCTGCATGTCCGTGTCGGTTTTAAAGATCGCTCTGAATGGGATCTCTATGAAAAGTCCGTCACAAAAAATGGAATTATCTCTGCTTTTTGCTCAAAATGTGGTGTTTTTGCAGAAACCTACCCATATTCAAAAGCTGATTGCAAAAGAACCATTGAAGGTAGGATGAAACGGGGTTTTTTTTGTTTGAAAGCAGAGGGTCTGTTCTTTCATTTGGTATATTGTATGTTTATATATTTAAAGAAGAACATTTTCTGGAAGGCATTAAACTTTGGTGAAAATCATGAAAAACGCTGGCGCTGGCTGGCAACTTTTTAAAAAAACGCTGGCAGTGAAAGAGTTAATACCTTGCAAAGTTATGAATCTACAATATATTTGTAAATATCTATTTAAGACAATTTAATTATGTTCAGTCTGTGTCGAGTCGCACAACATTTTCTTCCTGATTAAATCAGGGTTCTTTTCTCCTAGGAGTTTTTTCAACCCCTAGGGCAGTGGTTTTTTTTAAACTGGGGGCCGGGGCCTCCAGGGGGGCCACGAGATGGTGCCAGGGGGCCCCAGTTTTATGACATTTTATGAAATACATTAATTTATCACGAATTCTCAGTAATTAAACCTAAAAAAATTAACGCTACTAACCAATGTTGAGTTTTAGAGCGTTTTTTTTGTCACAAATTTTCTTTGGGGGGCCGCGAAGGAATGCACCATAAACAAGGGGGGCCACACGGTGAAAAAGTTTGGGAACCACTGCCCTATGGAGTCAGCTGACATTGGCTTAACTTAGAACTCTCTTCTATACGTTACATTATTTCTACGCTTGCTAGTACGGTTTAATCTTAGCTGCTGTTTTTTCCTGCTTTTATTAATGTAATGCTACTTGAAACAATTTAACAATTGTGAAAAGCACTATATAAGTTGAATTGAATTAAATGGTACTTCTGCGTCGCATATTGAGTTTCTGCACGAGAGCGCCCTCTGGCTTTTGGATGTAGTGGTATTTCACCATAATTCATTGAGAAGCAAAGCAAGCATAATTGCACGGTTTATCGTTACATCCCTACACAATATATTTAACATTTTCTATTTAAGAAAATGTAATTATGTACAGTCTGTGTAGAGCCGCAAAGCACACCGAAATAACCGCAATACCCTGAAAAGTTACGAATGCACAATATGTTTAAATTTATTTGTTTAAGACAATTTAACTTTGTACAGTCTGTGTAGAGTCTGCAATTGAAATATCATTAATGTGCATATAACAATGGTTGCAATAATGGAATGGTTTTAATACATTGAAAAGTTATGCCAAAATGCACCCAAAAATGTGAAACATATATTTATAAAAATTTTCTGTAATTAAAAATATTTTTAAATTTGGAAATAAAGCATTAGCATAAATATTAGCATTTGTCTCGTGTAGCACTTTAGCCTTGAATAAACATGGTTTTATTTTACTGTGTACAAACTGTATATGGTTAAAGAAATATTTAACTTTCATAAAAAAATCCAGATAATTTACTCACCCCACATCGTTCAAGATGTTTATGTCTTTCTTTGTTCAGTAGAAAATAAAGTTTTTTGAGGAAAACATTCCAGAAGTTTTCTTCATATAGTTGATCTCAACAGTTTACAGTTTCAATGCACTTTAAAATTGCGGTTTAAATGCTGCTTCAAAGGCCTCTAAATGATCCCAATCGAGGCATAAGGGTCTTATCTAGCGAAACGATACTAATTAATGTATTTGTGTCAGTTTATTGTTTAAAATGGCCTGCAAGTGTGCGTTTCACATTTTTAACGCGTGACCTTTCGATGAGATAACGTAAGACGTAAGGTCACACTGGCGAGTCACACGGCTAGTGCAAGATGAGAAGTTGTGGAAGTACTTTTTTTTGTTAATTATTTCCATTGTTTCACTGGATAAGACCCTTATGCCTCAGTTGGGATCATTTAGAGCCCTTTGAAGATGCATAAACTGCACTGAAACTAAACTGTTGAAGTCCACTATATGGAAAATCCTGAAATGTTTTCCTCAAAAAACTTTATTTCTTCTCAACTGAACAATGAAAGTCATAAACATCTTGGATGACATGGAGGTGAGTAAACGATCAGAAATTATTTTTTTATTAAAGTTTAAAATGACATTAAAGCTACTCTGACACGGTTTTATATACATATAGCATCAGTGCACTGCAAATCCCTTTGGATGTCAAGCAAAAGCCTTATTACACTGTAAATGAATGCACGCACGGCATCTAAAAAAACAGAGCAGATTACAATTCATCAATTTTTAATAGTGCAAGTGTACATTTTCATAATTTATTACACATATAAATTATCCAGTACAAGCCTCTATAGCAAATAAGGCATCTCTATTTACAAAAATAAAACTGGACGCCAGGTGACATCAGACTTGCCCTCTCCAGTTTGGGCTTTTAGCACAAGTCATCATTAGCTGGGCCCTTGAAAGTTGAACCCCGACCCTTTACTGTGTGTGCATGTGTTTGTATGTGTGTGTTCACGGGCTGGAGCTGCTGTCTCGATGTATGAATGACACAAATGAAGCCTCGGACTGATCACATAAATCATACAGACATTTCGTAGACCACTTTGAAAGATAAACTTGTCATAAACTTCTATAAACACAAACTTTCATATATTTTGCATCGTTGTGCAGCCCCACCCATCAGCTGTGTGTGTGTGTGTGTATACATGTGAGCCTTGATACAGCAAAGCTGTTGGTGGTACTGTGTTGGGGTCAGGGGTCTTCATTCAGCACCCCGTCCCTGAGTCGAGCACACGTTACCCCCTCCCACCCATCATCCCCGGGTACAAATAAACCTGGTAGCGCAGTGCTCCTCTCCATCACCACGGCAACCTGTCACTCCGCTCTTAAGCTCATTAATCAGAGCCAGGGCAGATTAGACTTCAAACAAAAACAAACTCCACCAGTACCCTTCTTTCCAGCACACAAGCTCACTTGTAAATCAATGGCGTTCCCAAAAATCCAGTGCGGGCCTCTCTCATTTAAACTCCTAGCATGAATAGATGTATTAAACGATGCAAAATTTGGCCATGACCGCATCTTTACCATCAAGAACACAAAAGAAAAAGTACAGTAGTTTTCACCATTTGCATACTTTTATGGTTTTCTAAAACGATATGATACACATTCTTCCGTATGGAGACATGTGGATTAATCTCTTTTTCATATAATATTAAAAACGTTGATATCCTTCAAAAATTCGTCTTTTACTCATATTTTACTTAACCTCAAGCCAATCGTAGTTGTACATGCCTTTCTTCTTTTAGCCAAACACAGTCTTAATAAATAATAAGTTATATTAAATAATATTCTGTCGCTTTTTAGCTTTATAATGGCAAGTGGATAGTGCCCCATTTTTAAACCTCCACAAACTGCATCCATTCATCAAAAACAAATCCATACAATTATTCAATGTCTTCTGATGGGTTTTGTAAAACATTTTTATAAAAACTACGGCCGGAGGCTGACCTCGGACCCAGCGTTACAAAAACTCAGCGCTTTACCTCAAAAAGTATTTAATAAGTGTATTACTTAGTTTTGATGACTGGATTAAAAATGGGGCACCATCCGATACCACTATAAAACAGAAAAGAGCCAGAATTTTATTTAATATAACCCTGACTGCCTTCCGTTAGGATGGCTTGAGGGTGATTAACATACCGTATATGCAAATTTTAATTTTGGGGTGAACTGTTCCTTTAACATCAATTTTAAATGGTTTGAAAGTAAAGAGGAAGTGTTACAGATTTCCAAATTCAACTTTTGGGAATAGCTGCCGTGTAAGTGCCCTCAAAGCGGGCGGCAGCACCGTCGGCCGAAGCTATTAGCCAAATACACAAACAACAGATAAGCTAAACCTACGAAACGCAGCACGCTCGGTAAGCCTTCAATTCATCTTAAACTCAGCCGGTGATTAACTGTGACTTAAACTCGTAATGACTTAATGGTTCACACTTCATCCTTCCCATGTGTGACTAAAGATCAGTGGGAAAAGGAAGCTAACACTGCCACCTGCAGGGCAATTGCGGCACTAACAAAAGCACAAATGTCCTCTCCAGGCCTTGTGTATGTTATTACAGTGTACTCTCTGCTCCGCCTGTGCTCTTGGGATCTTCCCGAAATCCTGGACTAAACAAGCGCTCACTCTGTCCACGACCGGGCTCTGCGTTTGAGTGACACGCTGCTGGCCGAGTGTTTGTCTACGTTCCTGGGAAATGGGCTGGTGTCACCGTTGCGACGGGCCTATCCCATTCATCAGTGTCAAGGCTGGCGCATGACTAATGGACAGGAAGTACAGCCGGAGAAACAACAATATTTGCAGAATATATTTTAGAAACATTAGGCCGCTTTTTCTTACGCTTCTCATTTCAGCAAACCGTAATGGGGTCTTAATCCTGATTTATGGACGTGTTTATCTCTTCGCAGCGGCGCTTGTGGTTGGTGTTGCTCTAACCTGGATCTCTGTAGTGTAAACACGAGGACCTTATTGGATTATCTTGACCAACGGTAGAAAGCTTGCAGAAGTCTCCTGGATTTGGTGTGAAAACAATGATTTACAGTTGGGGTATAGGCGTTACTTGTTAGAGCCGGAATGTGATATAATTGAAATGCAGACCTACACTGTAGCAATCATATTTATATATATAGTAGTAAAATTAAATATTGGAGTGCTGCTGTGATGGATTTGCATTGGTTGTGTGGCTTAAAGGTCAAAGTTGCGTGTGCGGAGAAAGCCTTCCTGTATACCTAGAATCTTGTTTCATTTTGTATCCCTGTATGACCTCACAATAATCTCTCTCTCTATCTCTGTTGGTCCCGTGTGCTCGAAAGATCAGGGAGGGGATGCTTAACCTCAGCAGCCCGTTACCATGGCGTCCAGACCCGAGCGTTTGGTGATATTAAGTTTGGTCAGCTCCTCGGCACAGGTGGGATGTATCCCGACCGTATTTCTCAGATGGGCGTAGGTGAGCCCACACCTGTAGATTTAAAGACACAGACTCAGTATTTATCCATTTATAGCTGTTTAACACTTAGTGTGCATGTAATGAAACACTGTAATCTGATTTGATCTCGAGTACAGAGGATGCAAACTTACTGGAAGCCCAGAGAAAAGCCTTGTGTGACCTCACCGGCGTTCGGCCCGGTGAAATGCAGACCCAGTACACGCTGCTCAGCTTCCCTTAAACAAACCACCTGAAAGAGAAAAAAATAGGTATTAATGTACCCCTTAAGACCCTGTGTCCATTTTATAGGGACTGATTGATCCCTGATCAACCAAAAACAAATGATGACCTATAACTTAATCTGAGAAAGCAGAACATTAGGCAATGCAAATGATGTAGGTTCGAATGTTGTAGGTTACCTTAATGTAGCATTGACTGGCATCTCTTAGGGCCACTGTGAACTCCAGCGGTTTGTAGAATGCATGGTACACCTGTTAAATCAGACAACACAGAGACGCTGTGATAAACTTCTGAATCATCAGGTACTTAAGCGTGTCATTTCTGAACAAGCTGCTATTATGGTTACAGCGCTAAACATTTTTTTTCCACTGAAATCCTCGATACCGAACGCGCTTAAGAGTGCACGTCCAGGTGTGCCGGCACACGGCTGTCAGGGCCAATGGGATACTTCGCTCAGATCGTCTCTCATCGACCTCTACAAGAATCAATCAGCCATCCTACAGACCTGTCAATCAAATCTGATTCACGCCTAAAGCCACACCCCCCCTAAATGCTTTGGGTCTGAGAGCCGTGCAGGTGTGCAAGTAGTGTTGCTAGTGATTCATGTTTACCATTTTGGTTTTATAGCGGAAGTTGAAATTGTTATTGAAAATACAGATCGTGTAATATAAAACACGTGGTGTTTACCTCAATCTGGTCTTTGCCATATCTTCTTTCGGCCGCTTCTTCAGACAGACCGACAGAGCCGTACTCAAGAGGAGTGAACACTGCAGTGGCCACCTAAACACAAAGTGAAACATACAGTAAAAAAAATACACATGCAAAATATGTTACACATTAAAAAATCCAAATAAATGCATCACATAACTAGATAATAATACACATATATTAAAAAATCTTCTACCATTTAAAGTAAAAAAAGATATTAAATAGTATTTATTCATATTCTTATATAATATGTGACCCTGGACCACAAAACCAGCCATAAGTAGCATGGGTATATTTGTAGCAATAGCCAACAATACATTGCATGGGTCAAAATGATTAAATGAAGATAAAGTAAAGTAAAGACCATGTTCCATGAAGATGTTTTGTAAATTTCCTACCATAAATATATAAAAAATATTTATCATTAGTAAAATGTTTTGCTAAAGACTTCATTTGGACAACTTTAAATGAGATTTTCTCAATATTTTGACTTTTTTGCAGCCTTAGATTCCAGATTTTAAAATGGTAATATCTTGGCCAAATCATATCCTAACAAACCATACAGCGTTGGAAAGCTGATTTATTTAGTATAAATCTCAACTTCATAAAATTGACCCTTATGACTGGTCTTGTGGTCCAGGGTCACATACATTCTACATGTTACATATAGTTTAATAGTGCTGGGCAAAGATTAATCGCGATAAATTGCATAAAACAATAAAAGTGACTCTTTGCATAATATATGTGTGTACTGTGTTTAATTATTATGGATATTTAACCACACACACATACATGTATTCATTTTCGAGATTTTTTTTATATATAATTTTTTATATATAATTTTAAATGTATATATCATAAAGAATATATAAAGAATATATATATATATATATATATATATCATAAAGAATATATAAAGAATATATATATATTTTTATATATATATAAAATATATATATATATATATATATATATATATATATATATATATATATATATATATATATATATATATATATATATATATATATATATTTTATATATATATAAAAATATATATATATTGTATGTGTATATATGTATGTATATGTATGTATGTATATATATATATATATATATATATATATATATATATATATATATATATATATATATATATATATATATATATATACACACACACGCACGCACGCACGCACGCACGCACGCACGCTAGCACGCACGCACGCACGCACGCACGCACGCACGCACGCACACAAACACGCACACACACACACACACACACACACACACACACACGTAAATGTTTCTTAAATACATACATGAATGTGTCTGTATTTTTTATATACATAATAATGTTATAATAAGGTATATTATGCAAAAAAAATCACTTTTATTTTGTAAGCACTAATTTTTATATATGTGCATAGCAAGAAATACTATAGAAGAAAGATTCCCAAAACCAAATATATATATATATATAAAATGTATACCTGTTTATTTTTTATTACATTTTTTTGAATTATCATTACTGTAATAATAAATGGTATATTTTTATTTGTTTTTGAGAATGTATTATCCTTAGAATTAAGCGACTGTAATGGAGTACACAATTTCTTATTGATTACATTTTTCTTAAATCAGCACTAATTAAAAGCAGTGCATAAAATACTGATCTGTGTAACCAGATATTTATGTAATGCTTGTAGTAATGCCACACAATTGCTAAGATATTTTTCCAATACAATAATCAGTGGTGGAAATAGTTGAGATTTCCTCAAGAAACTCTAGTTGGGGACACGCTTTATATTTTTAAATCATATATGGAAAACCCCTACGCTATGTCCCAAGCTGATACTCTCTGGTGAATGCGCATTGGACGTTACCGCAATCCCAATGAAATTAAAATAAAAAACTGTAATTTATTTTGGAATATAGTTTTTTTTTTTTTTTTACAAATGACTTATCTTTGAGCTTTATTATTTAAAAAAAACATGTGCCCTAATAATCTTAAACAAAAATGCAAATCTCGTCCACTCTCTGAAACAATCTCTTTACTCCGGTCATATGGTATGGCAGGTGGGCGGAGTCCAGGAAAAAAAAAAAATCGCACGCAACAATTAGCAAATAGCAACACGAACTTCACGATCCAATCAGTTCGCGATGGACGAATTTAAGTCCTGGCTGTCCTGCCGCACTGTGCAAAAGTCTTAGGCCACCACCACCAGATTTGTTATTTTAAGACCATCCATATTTATTTTTCAATCTATTTTATTACGATACAAACAGAAAATGCAGAACATATGTACAAAAAATAAAAATAATAATTTTCAGGACTAAATGTCTTCTTTAGGCATTATCGGTGTTTAGTGTGAACTCTCTTGGCACTAAACACATCTTGAGCGTTTGAGAGCAGAATGAAGTAAAAAATGTATTTAAAATTAGAAAGAGATCCTGCGGTTTCCTGCTATTGCTCAAGTGGAAGGGGAGTTTACCCTAAAAACGTGACACATCCGTTTACATTTTTATACAGTTTTTAACACTATATACACATTTTCTGTATTTTCTGGATGTATTATATTAAAGAGACTGAGAAACAATAATATACGATCACTGTAACATTGCAAAAACAACAAATACAATTCTGTCATGACGGCCTAAGACTTTTGCACAGTACTGTACGTCACCACAGACAAAATAAGACAGTCGCTACTTCTGTTTCATGGCGCCTTTAAATAAACAAGTGCTATCCCTAAATACACTTTTTAACTACACTTAATAGTAAATGTACTATTTTCACGCACTTATTTTGTAGCTAATATACCAATATACTAAATTTGTCTTTAGTATTTCTTAAGATTAAGTTATGAAAATCTAAGTGTACACAACTGTGCTATTTTGAGACACCATTTATTTTAATACACTTAAAAATTTATTTAAGTATTACTGGTATTGTTTACTTATTCAGGTGCCCTAAAGTACTACTAAAGTAGAAATTTACTTTAATTAGTACATTTGTACCGTAACTTTACAACTTAATTATATACGTGAATGACAATATGAGTTGTTTCGAAAAACTAGTCATTTAGAGAACTTCGAGGTGACCTCATGGCTACGGTCATGGTTGAAGTGGACTATCGAAATAAAGTGTAATCCCCCATTATAATAATTAAATTTGCATAGTGTTTGATGCTTATAACATGAAAAAAAAGGGGAAATCCTCTATATTTTTAATTCCCCCTTGAAATTTACTTTCTGGATTCAGCCCCCCCCCAAATCCCAGCTGTGAAAGTAATACGAAAAAATGTGCCTAATACCCATGCAAATACAAACGGAGAAACACAAAGTGTGTGTATGCGTAACAACAAACTCACGTTTTCATAGTTCATGAGCTCAGTGGATTGGCCCACCAGTCTGCGGGCCAGGAGCTTTCCGGCCCTGATGGCAGTCGGGGTCAACTCAGGACGACCCTAAAACACAGAGCGTGTTTCGACCATGAAACATTTACACACGTACACAGATGTTTTCAATGGCAAATCCAGCCTACAAATACCAAGCAGCTTGCCGGGCTCCACATCTGAAACGGTTTAAAATGCAATTAAACACAATGCGAAGCAAATTGCGTCGTGGTTAAGTGTAAATCTAGCTGCGATTAGTCCGATCAGACGTTTCGGAGATTAACATCAACTCGATATCACACGGCTGTCAGTCACGATGATGATTACAGTGCAAAGGTGGACGGCTGCCAATCAGTGCGTTGGAAAAAAACTCGCTTACATGCCTACAGTAACAACACAGGAACAAGCAGCGCCGGCAGGCGAATTCTCATTCACTGACTAATGGCAAAAGCAACCTGTCTGATAACTTCTGCACATCCTGCTGTCCAAGAAAACGCCTCAGGAGTTTGGCTCCGTGTACGGACGCCACCCAGACAGCCAGGTGCAGCACAACAGTGCACTTTTTATTTAAAAGTGATGTAGTAGTATAGACTAAAAAAACTCTTCACTAGTTTTGTGAAGTTACACAGCTGCTTATGAATGACAGGCAGCTGGGATATTTGATCCAGGCAGCCAGTTGTGTCGGAGATGTTACAGGTCATTGACCTTCCAGCATAATGATTGAACTGACAGACAGGAATATGCTGTAGCTCTGTTGCTTTCCAGCTGGGTTGTGCATGTGTGCGTGTGTGTGTTCCCGAATAAGCACCATTATTCCCACGTGTGTATTTCTATCAATCCTCAACCAATCGTACCTCAGCGATGTCCCCGATAGCGTAAATGTTTGGCACTGATGTTGCTTCGTCAGCGGCCACGATTATTTTCCCGGATTCTTTGTTGATCTCCACCCCGACCTGTTCCAAATTGAGGGTCTTGGTTTCGGGTGCTCGGCCTAAAGTAAAAAAACAGAAAGCAATGACAGGTAGAGTGATATACTGGAGGCGTGCGGGTCGGGAAACTGTTCACTGTTTCTGACCACCTCAGCCTGTCGGGGGATTGCGAGGGGTGGGTTAACGCTTTAAGATTAGAGGGTAAAATCTTATCCCGAGATTACAAAAGAAAACAAATGCACAGCTGGGGAGAGAAGTGTGTGAATGTGTGTGGTTTCAGTAATATGGAGACCTGGAAGCATATCCCATCAGCCACCTGGGGCCTGCGGTGTCATTTCTGTCACTTCCTGTCGGAGGGCTGAGAGAGGCTGTCGACGCTCGTCCATCTCCCCCCTCCATGGAGTCTGAGACACACACAAATGCACAGACTGGCCAATCACGCCGGCTTCGTAGGTATGACAATAAACAATGTTTGCAGCAGAAGCCATGTAGATGCTATCAGCCTGCAAGAACAACAAACCCTAAAGCCCCTTTTCCTGCCTCCAAGTCAGAAATAACTTCCTCCTGCTCCGCCACAACCAGACCTGAGCCGGAGAGACGTGTGGGTATGTGTCTATCACTCCAAGTGAGTGAGAACGAGAGATTTAGAGGGAGAAAAGGAAATGCTTCACTGTTAAAGGTCACTTTTTTGGTCAAGTCTTGTGATAGGCCGGTCTTGAAGTTTATTGTCTTGGAGACTAATTGGTTTTGGTGAAATGGTACACAAATGTGACCAGGGCTTGACATTAACACCCACTAACGCACCAAATGCGGGTAGATTTCACCTATTGCGGGTAAGACAGCCACTCCCACTAGACACTTAGGCGGGTTGAATATCATTTTTTAACTCTTTCCCCGCCAGCATTTAAAAAAAATTCCCAGCCAGTGCCAGCATTTATGATTTTTACAAATGTTTAATGCTTTATAGAAATTTTTCTTCTTTAAATATATAAACATACAATATATTACATAAAAGTACAGACCATCTGTTTGATTCATCCGATCTTCATTTGTTCTCTTTTATTACCTCTCAGATATGGGTACGTTCTTCAAAAATCAAAAAAATTGAGCAAAAAATATGAAATAATTGGATTTTTGTAAAGGGCTTTTCTTAGAGATCAGATTCAGAACGATGATCAAAACATACACAAAGTTTTTACTGTTTTTGGATCAGTGGATGCTTCAGTGTTTTTATAAGTTGTGTAAAAGCATCACCTAGTGAATAGTTGCGGATATATGGATTGCCGTAAAAACTTATCATTGGCAGGGAAGTGTTTTTCTTAATTGACGAGATAACTCGTCAATGGCGGGGAAAGAGTTAATTGTAGTTTTCTTAAAAGTCATGTGAAATAATGAACAATGGGCAGTATGACACTACAAAACTACAAATCCCATGAGCACTCCTTGCACTAAGTGCAACATAGGGGTAGAGAGCTCGAGCACTGAAGGATTTGCAAACGCCTAGGACGCAGTTTGAGCGCACATACGCACACTTCAGGCTAAGCCAAAGATTTGCGATTGCGATACGTTCTGGCCGTTTTAATTAAAGGGGCACTCCACTTTTTTGAAAATATGCTCATTTTCCAGCTCCTCTAGAGTTATATATTTGATTTTTACCATTTTGGAATCCATTCTGGCGGTACCACTTTTAGCATAGCTTAGCATAATCCATTAAATCTGAGTAGACCATTAGCATTGCCCTTAAAAATAACCAAAGATTTTCAATATTTTTCCCCATTTAAAACTTGACTCTTCTGTGGTTACATTGTGTACTAAAACCACCGGAAAATTAAAGGGATAGTTTGGCCAAAAATGATATTAAACCCAGGATTTACTCACCCCCAAGCTGTCCGAGTGGCATATGTCCATCGTTTTTCAGACAAACACATTTTCGGATATTTTAGAAAATGTTTTAGATCTTTCAGTTGATTAAATGTAATGTTACGGGATCCACGACCTTCAAGTCCAAAAAAAGTGCGTCCATCCTTCACAAATTAAATCCAAACGGCTCCAGGATGATAAACAAAGGTCTTCTGAGGGTAATCCGCACGGTGTTGTTGTAGAAATATCCATATTTAAAACTTTATTAACGTAATTAACTACCTTCCGGTAGCGCCGCCATCTTAGACTCCTCTGTATTCAGGAGAGAGTATTAGCGTAGTGTACGCACTTTTCTTAGTGACGTATGTCAAATTCGTAGGGCGGGGGCACAGAGCAGCAGCAGAGTAGCCTCCGTAGGCTGCGTAAGCTCTCATCCTGAATGCGGACGCGACTAAGATGGTAGCGCTACCGGAAGGTAGTTAATTACGTTAATAAAGTTTTAAATATGGATATTTCTACAACAACACCGCGCGGATTACCCTCAGAAGACCTTTGTTTATCATCCTGGAGCCGTTTGGATTTATTTTGTGATGGATGGACGCACTTTTTTTGGACTTGAAGGTCGTGGACTATGGGTGGACCCCGTAACATTACATTTAATCAACTGAAAGATCTAAAACATTTTATAAAATATCTAAAAATGTGTTTGTCTGAAAAACGATGAACATATGCAACTCGGACAGCTTGGGGGTGAGTAAATCATGGGTTTAATATCATTTTTGGCCGAACTATCCCTTTAAATAGGAAAAATATCAAAACTCTTTGGTTATTTTTTAGCGTGATGCTAATGGTCTAATCAGATTCAATAGATTATGCTAAACTATGCTAAAAGTGGACCCGCCAATCCCAGAGATCAGCTGAATGGATTTCAAAACGGTAAAAATCAATGTTTAACTCAAGGGGAGCTGGAAAATGAGCATTTTTCACAAAAGTGTCCCTTTAAAAGCTCAGCACAAATCTCATAGGGTGCGTCCAGTATTTTGCGAAGGCAAAGGAAACCCACAAGGAGAGAGGTTTGCACTCTCGTATCATATTAATGTACTTTTGTGCAACAATATTGCCCTCTCAACACACAAGACATGAACTGTTTTTAAACAAACAATGAAGCAGATGACATCATATCTTAATGGATGAGCATACCCTTATCATACTCCACTGCAGACAGGTAATGTGTACTGGGCTGCTGAACGATGTACAATGCTGAAAAGGGCTTCGTTTCTGACTGGCACAAACAAGTTATCTTATTTTTCTTTACTTTTTAGTATAGAGATTTTTTTTCTACTTTTCAGCACAGTATTAGTAGTTTTTTTTTTATTAACTTTTTTCACAAACTACATCAGCCTTCCCAAAAAAAGGAGTGAAAGACGTCTTTGTTTTACACCACATTCCAACAGCCATGAACCCCTCCGAGATATCCTTTACAACCAAGGAGCGTCCTTGACTTTGGTGCAAAGGCGGCCTAATAACAGTGAGAACATGCATTTTATTGGTTCATCCCAAGTACAGAGGCTGAAACGATAATTACTGTAAACTGGTAAAAGCACGAGTATCTGCGTCAGACTGGAGCGGGGCATTCCTGCGATACCCTTCCTGTCTCTCCTTCTGTCTGTTTGGGCTCCTGGAACTTCGCTGGGCATTGTGAAGGCTGGACACAACAACAGAGAGCCGCTGATAAGGACGAAGCCTGAGAAATCAGACCCCACGCCTGCTCTCATACACACACGGACAGCTGGCCCTGATAATGCATAAGAACAAAGCATGGTGTTGTACAACTCTCAAGGCCAACTTGCTAATAGACACAACAATCTGCCTGGCAAGATTTTAATTGAGTCTTATCGACTCGCGGGTCCAACAGAAGAATAGATAAAACAACAGCGCCGATTAAGGTCATGCAAACGTTTTTCTTTTATCTGGGAAAGCCCATAAACGATTTAAGTAAAAACTGATACAAGTTTATTCCTTATTACTCAAATTTCGCATCTCTTTTATCATAAACGCTTCCGACGAGTGTGCAGCAGGCAAGTATTTTGATAAGACGCATGATGCATATGGTTCAACTGATGCAAAAAACACATATTTTGACATGACGAGCAACACACGACACTCCTAGCACGTATTTTGAATTTGCGCCCCTCGGAAGAGAAGTCACCGGCCGCCACTGTGTGCATGTAAACGTGCTTAATTATAGAGAAACAGCTGATGGTGTGTTTAAATAACAGCATTGGCGTGGGCAATAAACCAGTTGGTATGACAAACCGGTAGAAGTTAGTCAACCGGTAAAAATTTTGGACTATCATCTCTATAGAGGTTGCACACCTACTTCACATTGCTGTGCACATGTTCACGAAAACGTAACATTTGCACACATATTTAAGTACTGCAGTTTTAAAACAAGCACGGCAAAAAAAGACTTTCTTACTTAGTAATTTTGTCTTGTTTTCAGTAAAAATATCTAAAAAAAATTTTTTATTAAGATTTATTTTCTTGATGAGCAAAATTACTAGTTTTTAGACCAAAAAAATTAAATTTAAGTGAATCTGTCCTTATAACAAGCAATGGAACAAGAAAATTTTTCTTGAATTAAGTGTTTATGAAAAAGTAAACTTACCTAATTTATAAAAAAAAACTGAAGCAAAAAATTATTTATTCAATTGTTTTGATAGTCATTCTGAATATGATCTCCAACAAAATCCCTTCACAAAAATGCAATGATTTCAGGTTTTTGATAAAAAAATATATAAAATATATATTTTGAAGAAAAATACCCATATTTAAGAGCAGAGAAAAAATAAAGATAGTATGAAACAGTTCTTTTTTCCCGTTTTGTTTGTTTGTTTATTGTTTATTTGAAAGCAGAGGGTCTATTCTTTCTTTGATGCATTTGCATGTTTAAATATTTTTAGAAGAAAATTTTCCTGGAAAGCATTATGTGAAACTTTTGTGAAAAGCACAAAAAATGCTGGCGGCAACTTCTCAAAAAAAAAAAGGCTGGCGGGGAATGAGTTAATAACATAAAATCCTTATTACAAAAAAACTCTACCGTGATCGTTATCATGATATAAAATGAATCCTATAATAAGATTTTGATATAAGATTTTGGTCATATTGCCCACCCCCATAACATCGATGTACTTTTTTTTTGCATTTTTGAAAAGTCTTGTGTAAAGGCAACAATGCTGCCAAAAAGATCCCTGTTCATATGGATTTGCGAAAACGATAAAAAATTATGTATGTTGAAAGCCAGGCCAGTACTTTAGTCAGTATGATAATACTGTTTTCATGAACCTTGTTTAAAAAAAAAATAGCATTTTCAAGCCATCGAATCGCATTAAATGACTGGCCACACTACATTAAAAAAGTTTTGCATTATTACATTTCCATTAACATTAACGTTTTTATTCTAGTTTTTTATATACTTTAAATAAGCTTTTATTTTTAGCAGGGCTGTCAGCGTTAACACTTTAGCGAATAATTCATTAATAAATTAAAATAATACATTTGTTAATAATGAAAATAATAAATCTCAATTTTTTTATTTTATATTGCTTAACACTGCCATATAAGTTCAATATTTTTTATTTCAGTTTTAGTTTCAGGTAATAATTCAATGCCTAAATGATTACTAAGGTACCAAATCAAATTTTTGTTTTTACTTGAAATAATATTCATACTTCATTTTTAATCACTTTAAAAAATATATATTCGGTTTAATAGTTTTAGTTCATAATAATAACCCTGCATGTATATGCCCCCCAGTAAAAATGATGACCTACATAACTTTTACAGGCTTATCTTTTTCATAAAAAACGGTCCCCTCAATAATTTTTTCCTAATTACTAGTTTAATAAGTAATACAAAGACAGTAAATGTACATTATTTCCCTTCTTCAAGCCTCATAAAAGCACGACATCAATGGAGGAAATGTTGCACTTCCTGGTTTTAATCCAGCCACCTGCAGAAGGACGCAGCTCAGAGGAAGAACGGAAGGGTGGAAGAGACGAGAAGAGAAATGAATCTGCTCCATTAGTTGCCATGAGGGAGATTAAAAATGCTTGTGTTATGGGTTTCCACTGAGACAACAGATAAGGCAGAAACACAGCATCCTCTCTATGGTCCTGTTATTCACCATGCCAACAGCCAACACTTACTGTATGACCTTTCGTTTCACTGACCAATAGATGATATACGTCACGGAAAAACTAAAATAACTATTGCACAATCCTATTTTATACATCAATAAAAAAACATAATGGCTGAAATCCATGATGTGTGAATAAAAACATGTTAGCGCATGATATCATATCCAGTTGCTGCCAATATACAGCATGCAGAAAGTCTAGTGTGACCACTACTTGCTTATTATTACACAACTGAGCTCATAAGTTTACATACCCTACCTAAATTCATACTCTGTACTTTACCTGAACAATAAATGGCTGTTTAGTTTTGTGATAGTTGTTTAAGAGTCTCTTGTTTGATCTGGGCCATTAAAGTGTCTGCTGGTCTTTTTTTTCCATCATCTTCTGCATATCTGACCTCTTATTTTATTTTATTTTCCAAAAAATATTTTGTATTCAATATTTGGAAGACCCCCACAAATACCATCATGGACCCCCAGACCCATGGTGTTGACTGTTACTACAGTATTTTGCTTTAAGATCTTATCTTTTATTTAGTATTGCTCTTCAGAAGCTTTTGAGTTGTCTGAATACAAATTTATTCCACATTTATCAGGGTCACGGAAAACCTGGAAATACTATATTAGGGAATTTCTAGGACCAGAAGTGATCAAATCAATAATAAATAAAAAAATTCTAGTTATTCTAGTCATTACGTCTAGTAACACTTAACTTGAAGGGGTGTTCATAAGACTGACATGACACGTGTCATGAAAATAAAGGAGATTTTATGCACATTTATGACAACTGTCATTTAGTATCATTTGTTCATGTCCTTTTTTATTGACATTGTTTGAGATGTCTTTGTTGTGACAACTTGACATAAACCAATAGTTCATAACTTAATCTGTCTTAATCTTAATAAATCTGTCATAAACATGACATAGCAGAATAATGATCAAACTTAAATATAAATATAAAAAATACTTAGCTTAAAGGGTTAACATAACATTAAACTTCCATTTAAATGTCATTAAGTGTCAATACTGTCAAATAATTTTAAATACCTAAACAAAATGCCACAGACACGTCAAAATATTATACTTAACTTGAACAGAACTTGTTCTTCCTCACACAGAGGGTTCTGAAATTTTCTGACAAACTAACAAAGCATTTAATTAATTTTATTTAACGTATATATGGACCCACCGCTGCATGTCTAAACCCATTATTGTATTGTTTTCATTTAATTTGAGGTGTATTGTTCTCCAGAATGTAATAAAATATAATTTTATCAATTTTAATTATTATTATTATTATTATTATTAAATGATTGATTTTATTTGTTAAACACATGGAGGAAACTTAAAAAACATTATGAACAAAATAATATCAATGACATTGTTATAAAACTATTTGACAGAGTATTAAAGGGCCCATGTCAAAGGACTTTTTTAAGATGTCAAATACATCTTTGGTGTCCCCAGAGCACATGTGTGAAGTTTTAGCTCAAAATACCATATATATATAATTTATTATAGCATGTTAAAATTGCCACTTTGTAGGTGTGTGCAAAAATGTGCCGTTTTGGGTGTGTCCTCTAAAATGCACATGTGCAGATCAAGTGCAAACACTGATCACAATGATGGTGGTTTGTTGAAATTGAAACTCAATTGTTCTGTGAATTATTTTCTCTCTGCACTAAATGGCAGTGCTGTGGTTGGATTAAGGGGTTGGATTATTATAATAAGATCTCCTTATGACATCATAAGGAGAGCCAAATTTCAACGACCTATTTTTTCATGTGCTTGTAGAGAATGGTTTACCAAAACTAAGTTACTGGGTTGATCTTTTTCAAATTTTCTAGGTTGATAGCATCACTAGGGACCCAATCATAGCACTTAAACATGGAAAAAGTCAGATTTTCATGTCATGGCCCCTTTAACACTTAATGACATTTTAATGACAAATTATATTTGTACCACTGTAGTTGAGGTCAAGAAAAATATTCATGACGCTGTTATAAAATAATTTGAAAAAATTTTGAGTATTAAAACTTAATTACAAATTCTTCAGTTTGTATCACTGGTAAAAAGTGGTCAGTTATGTTGTCTTATTAATGTCAAGTTGTAATGTCAAGTTATGATGTACTGGTTAATGTCAAAGACATCTCTACATTAAAAATGACAATTGAATGAATGACACTTAATGGACATTGTCCATAAAATCCCCTTTATGTTCATGGCACGTGTCATGTCATGATTATGAAGGTGTTATGTCAGTCTTATGAACACCCCCCCTTCAAGTAAAGTGTTACCTTACGTCCTTTACAAACCACTTAACCTGTCTACCTTCGGTGCTTCGGGAATCGCACCATATGTCACGACAGATCTCTAAACCTCCATAAGACAAACACAGAAAAGGAAACCGAAGTTTCATCCTCACTGTACACCTTCCATAACCCCTCTTACACAATCAATAAATAAACCAGCACCAGCCAGCCGGATGTTCCTATATTCCTCTCATTGTCTCTGTTACCGGAATGAGAGAAATCAGATGAGTGAAAGAGAGTCGAGGTGGCATCTGCGGACAGAGATGCTGAGGGATGAGAACAGAGGAAAACCTCAACGGCTCTGGGTGTGTTTCCGTACGGAGAGAGGGACGATTGTGACAGGAAAACCCACAGCGAGAGAACAAAGCGACCCCGGGGCCACTGGTGCATCCTGGTAGTGTAGCACAGATCTCTGTCAATGATTAACACTTCCCCAGATAATTCCATCCCTCTTTCTTTATTACCCTGTTTTTGGGCCTGATGGTCCCTGTTTTTGCTGACACGGCTCAGTACGAACACCAACAGGTGTGTGTGTATTATGAGGATTTATGCTTTTGAAATCGGATACCGGGGTTGTGATGAAAGCTTTGCCGATGACAGTAAATTACTTTACTGTAGGAGATGCTTCCTGTAGCATTCATCTCTGTAAATACATGTATTTAACATATATATGTAAGGGATAATGTAAAGTCAACTTCTCATTGTTTCAAAATGAGCGAGGGTTCAGCAAAATGGCATGAAGCAGAGGGCACAGTCTTGTGCCACCTTAATTTTTTTGCAATAATGATAAACTGACATTTTATATGTAATCCTGTCCGTAAAATCCAGGCTGAAGTCGCATAATCTAATAATCAATCTTTGACATGACTTAGTCAATATAAAATATATCAAATTATTTTCACAGAATCTTATTTACATTATGTAGAATGATTTTATGACTTTTAATGACTTTACATGGGTTGTCACATCGTACTTGGGTAGGCATGGGCCGGTTACTGGTTTCAAGGTATACTGAGGTTTTAAACAGTCAAGGTTTCAAAACCACTAAAATATTCTGTGATACCGTCCCCAAGGTATGAGCTGTCTGTGTTTATACAAAATGTGATTGATTTGATGTTTACATTTCATTTACATTACGGAAATATTATATATTTTTTAAAGCATATTATAATTTTAAGACTTATGATGTGTTATGAAACATTTTGATAAAAAAGTAAATGCTATCAAAATAAGAAGCATACAGTTACAAATAGCTCTTCATACTATTTTGCATTTCAAATGACATCATACAAACCAATTTTGTTGTTTTTCCAAATTTAAGGGGAAAATTTCATTACCGCAACGTGTCCATGACTGGATTTGGGTTCTTTGACATGGAAAATTTATAATAAAAAAAAAAAAGCTTCAGTGCATGTTATACTATAAACATTTACAGTAAATAAACATGTGGTATTTGGTGATCATTGGTAAATGTAGAGACAATAATAAGGAATTAAAATGTGTCCAAGACCATTTTCTCATCCTCCGCAACATTTTTTCAATAATTGTTTAAGCCCTAAAGGAACAATCATTTAAAAAAAAAAAAAAAAACATAAATTGTTGGAAGGGACATAATTGACTGTGACACTCAAGATGGCTACCAGGTAAGCAGTTCTTATTTTTTCTCTCCAGATAAAAGTTGATATTTTGTTTGTCATAGTACCTAGACAATTTTTTAGCTCTTATTTCCCGAAACATGAGTTTGTAAATGCATATATTTAATGTAATATCATGTTGCGGTAATGATAATTTTTGATAATAAAAAATATTTCTATAGGAATTTTTTTTTAATCCTCTAAAAATAATGGTTATAGATGGTTTCATCAGACACACGTGCGCTGACGCGACACACGTCTGGATCCGAACTTTACTTCCGGTTTCGTTTTTTTAATGGTCTGACTAGTTGCTAAACTGATCTTTTGAACAAATGCCTCGTCGAAAATAACAAATGTTTTTGTTTCCTAGGTAATCTATGTGTTGTTTTTTTGCTTGTTATATAAATAAACTACTTTTAAAGAACTTTGTTGTAATTTATTCTTAGCGGAGTTTACCGGAAGTTACGTGCGGACCACGACAGCCGCTTGTTTATGTTGTTACTGCTGAAACCGTCCATAGTAAGTTCAGACCTTAATCTTATATGTGCAAAAAAAATGGGCTTTATAAAAATGCTTATGGTGGACACCTTCTTAATCCGGATTACATAAGAATCACCCACATGTACTGTAGTGGTTTATAAATAATGCTGTGATGTTCTCACCTACAGCCCACAGCACTGTGTTAAAGGTCTCTTGATGTTCCTCTTGTGTGTTTAGATCCATCCACGTGACCTGAAGAAGCCCAAATGGAAGCTTTTCTACTATTTTCGGTGTACACCTCCATGAGAACTTGGTGCCATATGACTCCATGTAATCTGTGACCAATCCAGCCATTTGCTAAGAAACAGAGAGACAAAAATATGACCTCAAACTGTCAAGACAGCTACTGAACAGTGTCGGCTCTTTATCAAAAACGTCTATCTTACAGTCCCAATATAATGCCTATTAAGACATTTAAAGTCTTTTCATCGCCATTGTGTTCTTAAATACAGATTTTAGTCCAATTCAGCAAATTACTCTTGAGTGTCACTCCTGTCAGACCGTATTGGCGGTGTAATACTTAATAACAACATGACAAATCTCCTGTCAGAAAACTATAACCATTAATTAAAGATGAGCGAGTTAAAAACAGGGTAATAAAACAAGTCTGGTCAGGTCTCTCATCCTGTTTTTACCATGTAGCCTGGCGGCTTTACCAGGATGAGTCACTTTAAACCAAAACCAAACCAAACAAGATCAAATTACTGAACCAAAGTGTTAACTTGAAAACAAAATTTTTTTTTAAGGGGACCTATTTTCAGAATAGAAAGTATCAGAAACATTAGTGTAGTACCTGATCAAACCCGCGGAGGGCGATACTGCGTACCATTACAGTGGCGTCCAGCCCAATGCCTGTGAGAAAGCCGGCACATTCTAATGCCACATCTTCTCACGCAGAGTAAAGGAAAATATATTACATTATATAACAATTAATATAATTGATATAACATGAAATAATACTTTTACGGTGATCACAAACTACAGCCATTTAAAGGGATAGTTCACCCAAAAATGAAAATACGGTCATCATTTACAAACTCTCATGTTGTTACAAACCTGTAAATTTTTTGTTTTCTTTTGTTTTGATGAACACAAAAGATGATATTTTGAGAAATGTTTGAAACCAAACCAATCATGAACCCTATTCACTTTCATAGTACTCTTTTTTCTACTATGGAAATCAATGGGGCTCATGATCGGTTTGGTTTCAAAATATTCGTCAAAAGATCTTCTTTTGAGGTCATCAGAAAAAAACTAATTTATACAGGTTTGTAACAACATGAGAGTAGAGGAAATTTGGACAAAATGTACATTTTTGGATGAACTATCCCTTTTAAATGTGCTCCAAAAGCAGTACAAATAAAAACATACTACTTGCTAATAAAAACATGTATTTTGTAATGCGCTGCAAGTAAGGCTGTCGTGATTATGAAATTTGGCTGATGGTTTATTGTCTAATAAGTTGTGACGATAATTATTATTAATTGCCTGTTTTAGGGCTTTGACGGTTATGACGATTAGGGATGGGCATGATTAATCGATGATCGATAGTTGATCGTTAATAATTTAGTCGATGACGTTAATTTGTTATTGATTAATCGAATCCTTTTTTTTTCTAATGCAGGTTGCGGTGCCTAGCGTAGCGTGTGTCTTGAAGCAATTAAATGAATTTCACTGTGTGGTAGCAATTCAACATTTTACCACCAGGGTGCAATATTTGACACCATACTTCGTTATCTGTGACCTTCCGTTTTTATTTTAAAAAAATAATCATGAAGAGGTCATGATTTTTTGGAACAAATGAGGTCCCTGTTTAAGAATGCTGCTCCTAGCTGCAGGTTGCGCTGCTTTAGAGCACCGCATATTCAAGCGCATATATGTTCCGTTTGTCTAACTAAATGTAGTTTAACTGTTTGCCACAAGTTGATCTTGTAATAAAGGTCTCATGGAGGAAAACACGCTGTATTTTTTAATTCAACAAAAGTTAAATAATTATTTTTTATTATAAAAATATTAATGATTAATCGATAGTCGATCGTTAATTCTCCCGACAATCGACTAAAAAAATGTAATCGAATGCCCATCCCTAATGACGATTAATTGCCTTTAATTCTCATCGGGTTTTTTTTTTCATGAAATAATTTTCACACATTGATGTGATTATTTAAATAAAATATTTTGCAAGGTTTACCTGGCAGTAAATATTAATAAACATAACACATATTTAAAAGTAATTATTTAATGAATATATCTTTAAAAAACTACAAATTCTTCGTAAGAAATAAACACAATAAAGTATCTGAAAAATAACTGAAAATAAAAATGCTATCAAAATAAACTGACTATACCAGAACAGGCCTTAAATAGTAGCCAATCCTACTGAGGTCATATTAGTACTGGACCACATGTCTGTAGTGCCTGCAAAAAAGTAAATTTTTTACAGATCCTTAAAGGAATATTCCATTTTCTTAAAAGAAAAATCCAGATAATTTACTCACCACCATGTCATCCAAAATGTTGATGTCTTTCTTTGTTCAGTCGAGAAGAAATTATGTTTTTTGAGGAAAACATTGCAGGATTTTTCTTATTTTAATGGACTTTAATAGAGCCCAACATTTAATACTTAACTCAACACGTAACAGTTTTTTTTCAACGGAGTTTCAAAGGACTATAAACGATCCCAAACGAGGCATAAGGGTCTTATCTAGCAAAACGATTGTCATTTTTGACAATAGAAATAAAAAATATCCACTTTAAACCACAACTTCTCGTTTAAATCAGAGGCGTCGTGATGCGCCAACGTGACCCCACGCAATACGTCATGACGTCAAGAGGTCACAGAGGACGAACGCGAAACTCCACCCCAGTGTTTACAAGTGTTGAGAACGAGGACCGTTCCTACGTTGTTGTATGTCAACTGATACTAATTAATGTCTTTGTGTCAGTTTATTGTTTACAATGGTCCGCAAATGTGTGTTTCATATATGTAACACGTGACCTCCCTACGTCACTACGCATTTACGTTAGGTCGCGCTGGACCGGATTTAGACAAGAAGTTGTGCTTTAAAAGTGTATATTTGTTATTTTTATTGTCAAAAATGACAATCGTTTTGCTAGATACAGTAAGAATGTTTTCCTCAAAAAACATAATTTCTTCTCGACTGAACAAAGAAAGACATCAACATTTTGGATGACATGGTGGTGAGTAAATTATCTGGATTTTTCTTTTAAGAAAATGGAATATTCCTTTAAGAATCTTTCACTTACAATTAAGGGAAATTTTGAGTAATGTATATTTTACCTTCATACTGCTTATCAAAGTTCTGCAGCATTTCTTTAAATGTTTGCGTTACATTGTCAGTCAAGAGCACCATTAGATACGGTCTCGTTTATACAGGCACTGCAGCTCCCCCTTGTGTGTTTTAGAGAGATATGCAATCATTGCGGTGATCTGAAATCATTGCGATGAGGTCAAACAATCAAGATTAAAGGGATAGTTCACCCAAACATGAAAACTCTGTCATCATTTACTCACTCTTACATTGTTACAAACCCACATAAATTTCATTGCTCTGATGAACACAAAGGGAAATATTTTAAGAAATGTTTGTAATCAAACCATTCGTGGACCCCATTTACTTCCATAGTAGGAAAAACGAATACTATGGAAGTAAATGGGGTCCACGGATGGTTTGATTACAAACATTTCTCAAAATATATTCCTTTCTGTTCATCAGAACAAAGAAATTTCTAAGGGTTTGTAACAACATGAGAGTGATTAAATGATGATATAATTTTCATTTTTGGGTGAACTATCCCTTTAATGAGACGATTATTTAATCATTGTGACAGCCCTAACTGTAAAGCACTTTGGATAAAAGCATCTGCCAAATGAATAATTTAAATGTATTTGGCATATCCAGAATTAAGCAGAAAAAAGTGATGATGCTTTATAAAGTTTCACTAAGAATTTATGCAAATGCTGTTTGCTTCGTATTTGTTACATTTTTATTTGCATTATGGTTTATAGGAATATGATTTGTCATAAAACGTTGATTAATTTTAGCGCTTATCATAAATATTTATAATTTTGAATGCATATTTACACTTTGCCATAGCTGTGTTGTATGTAAGGTCTGAGTGATTATATTCCTGTCTGTCTCAAATGCATCTCGAAAACAAATATAAACAGCTTTCCGATCAGCCCCTAATACTGTAGATTGTGTGATGATGTGGTGTCTTTTTACAGGACGTGCCTCCTTTAAGGTTTTACAAGGATACAACTGGCACCAACAACTAACCTGAAACACAGAAAACAAAAATTATGGGATCACAGATAAATGTAGTGCAAAAGAGTCAGTAAAATATTTATGGTACATGAGACATAAAATAATGATGACAAGAAAAATGACTGTGTGTGGCCGATGTGTACACCCTGCATTCATGTTGGATATCCCCAGTTGACACACACTGAGTGATACCTGGTTACTCCAACGTGACATCACACATTATACAACAGAGCTAATGGACATCTACACATTGTGTGCTGGATTATGGAGGGATTAGGAGCCAAATCTCAGCTCTCTTTTCTGCCTTATTATCACAAAACACATCCCTGAGCTTCCACCTGTCACACATCTGATGAGCAGGACATGTGTGCGACATCTGTTTTCCTTTAACTTACTTTTTTTTACTTTTTTAAGAATGTTTTTTGCCTGGAAATCAAGAAATTAATTTGATTCAACACCTTATGTCTTTACTTTAGTACATGTGTTTTTTTGTATGGAAATAAAGAAATTGGGAATAAAAGTGAATTTCTGTGTGGTTACTGCAGACTCTGCAGCAATCCTATAATAATCCCAGTAATGATAAAACCAGTTTAACATTAACCCAGACTAAGTCTTCTTACATTTTATCAAAGCAGACAGATATAAGCACAGTACGCGCAAGAATGTACTGCATCTGTGAGTCCCGAGGCTCTTCGGATGCCTAAATCGCAGGTGTAATATCAACAAGGTATTTTCTACATAACAAGCTCGAGGGTTGCTATCGTGCCATACCGAACATAACATTTGGAATTCGTCAGAATTCACAGCGCTTCAGACAGATGTTCAGATGTTGTGGGGAACGACATCATAAGTCAACGTAAAAGTTTTTACTTCGCCCTCTTGGGCGTGCATGCCAACGCTCTCACTCATTCACCACCGTCAGTCACCAAAGTCTTGCCACTTCCACGAGATGAGCAAAGTTACTGGCAACAGACTGAAAACGCACCTGTACAGCTGACAGATCAACAGCAAAACAACATCACACCTGACCTGAAAGGATGTGGCCAATAGTGCGACGACTTATATGAAACATATACAAAAGATTTAAGTAAGTAAAGACTTCTACTAGTTAAAGTACTTCTACTTCTTACTTAGTACTTCTTAAATCAACTTCACAGATAAATGATATCTGTTTCACAAATAAAAGTGTTGCATTCCCTGCAATTACTTCTTTGGAGAAAACATTTGCCACAAAAAGCACCTGGCCACAGAATAAATGTGACATACGTTTTTTTGGGTGACTCTTTGAGCCAGAAGACATCATCACTTGTGATTCCAAACTCCAAAGCTCCTGGAACCTGAAAATTAAACAATCAGAGAACACAGAAATTATTATACAGCTTTTTAACCCCTTAAAGTTCCAATGTCCCTTGGAAGGAACACTACATTATTTGCAGAACACTTCATGACATACAACAACTCAAAAATAAAAGGCTAAACATGTCAAATATCTTTGGAAAGCTCAGATTTGAATGATGTTAACTCTTTTAAGATAAAATCAACACAGCAGGTACAATTAGTGTCCATTTAGGCATTTTTTAGGTAAAGCAAACAGGTTGTATACATTATATATTATTAATAACATTACAAAATAATAATATTTATATATGTGACCCTGGACCACAATTTTTTAAATTGAGATTTATGTATCATTTGAATAAATATGCTTTCCATTGATGTATGGTTTGTTAGGATAGGACAATATTTGGTCGAGACACAACTATTTAAAAATATGGAATCTGAAAAATCTAAATATTGAGAATACCCATCTTTAAAGTTGTCAAAAGACGTATTACTAATACAACCCATATTACTAATAATAAATAAACTGATATATTTACTGTAGGAAATTTACAAAATATGTGCATGAAATATGATCTTTACTTAATATCCTAATGATTTTAGCATTTAAGTGATCATTTTGACCCATGCAATGTATTGTTGGCTATTGCTACAAATAAACATGTGCTACTTATGATAGGGTCACATATCAAAATGTATAACATTGCAATAACAATAGTTATTAAAAATGTTTTGTTAAAAATAAGATTAATTGAATATTAAGTTATATTAAGTTATAACTTAATATTAAGTTATTAATAGTTGTTAAAATATACAATAATACATGCCTTATTGAAAATAAACTGATATTAAGAAATAAAGGTCCCAATAGGATGTTAGCACATTGCAAAAATGTTAAATCTCCCTCATTTGTAAGTCACTTTGGATAAAAGCCTCTGCTAAATAAATGTAAATATTAAATCAATCATTTTGTATCATGTGAAATACAGTACACATACAGAACATTCAATAAACTAAACTTGCTTTAATAATTTTTTGCTTAAAAATGTTTTGCTTACTTTTTGTGTTTTTGTAATGCTCAGTGGAAGAGCATTGCATACACAGCGCAAAAGTTCATGGGTTCGAACCAAGGGAACACATACTGATTAAAAACCGTATAGTGTGTAATGCAGTCGCTCTGTCGCTTTAGATGAAAGCTTCTGCCAAATGCATAAAAATATATTTTAGTGACTTCTAATAATTAAAGCATGATTTATAAAACATTTTCAAATTTTAATTTCCAGAGGTGTAAAGTATTAAAGTATTTTTATCACTACTCAACTACCTGTACTTAATCAGAGTGTTTTTCGTTGGCAAACTTTTACTTCACTACATTCGAATGTATAACATTGTACTTTGCCATCCACTGAATTTAACAAGTTGTTTAAGTATATTAAAAATGTGGTACGATCTTTTTATAACTTTTAGTTAATTTAACTTGAGTTAAAGTAATTAAGTACTAGTTTTTAATGTAATGAATTATTAAATAAAATTTTATATGAAATGTAGTGGGGTAAAAATTATGATATTATGCTTTATAATGTAGTGAAGTTAAAGTAAAAAACTCAGATACTTGAAAAATATGCCTGATTAATAAAATAATTCTTCACTACTTTACACTTTTGCTCATTTCTGTAATGCAAAAAATACCATCCCAGTCTTATTATAATGTCAGACTATTGTTGTTATTTTTTTTAAATTTATTTGATTTTACTCTATGTTTCTTCCATATTGCATCAAATGTGAAGTTTAAAAACAAACGTGACCCTGGACCACAAAACCAGTCAACGTCGTAAAGGTATATTGTGTAGAAATAGCCAACAATACACTGACTGAATGGGTCAAAATTAAGAGATTTTTCATGCCAAAAAAACATTACGATATTAAATAAAGATCATGTTCCATTAAGATATTGTGTACATTTTCTATCGTAAATATATAAAAAAATTATTTTATCATTAGTTATATGTGTTGCTAAGAACTTTATTTGGCCAACTTTAAAAGGCGATTTTCACAATATTCAGATTTTTTTGCACCTTCAGATTGCAGATTTGCAAATAGTTGTATCTTGGCCGAATATTGTCATATCCTAACAAACCACAAATCAACTAAAAGCTTATTTATCAAATAATGGATATGAATATCAGGTGTATTATATTTGAAGATGTCAAGTTTATGTTGTCTGCGCAGACACTCACATGTGTGGGATACTTTGGCCTTCCACCAGTGGCTAACACAATGTTTTTGGCAGACACTGTCATCTATAAAATAAGACAATATGGAACGATACAATAAGAATATGATGACATGATACCTCAGAATGCACGTGTAACATGTATTTTAGCAAATTCATACCTCTTTCCCTTTGGCATTTACAGCTCTGATAGTGTGTTCATCCACAAGACTGCCCTTCATATTTAAATACTTCACCTTCCTGTTAAGAACGAGAGAAAGAAAGAGAAAGATGGTTATCACACCACACCAACGTGTGAACAGAATTTGCATATTTTCCCATCTTTAAAAACGTTGAAACGTTTTTCTTTATTAAAATTCAAAAGATGTGTGAAATGTCTGTTTCAACAACAATTATTATATCATTGACAATTCTGGTGTTCAAACTTGACACTTGTGCTCTAATGTGAAGATGTGGGGTGCATTCTGGGAAATGACATCAACACACCTGTTTGCCTCACAGCAATGCAGTATAAAGACTGAAATACAATTTATAATTCTGGCACATTTACTGTGCTCATATAGCCCAAGACTGTAATTACCTAATCAGAAACTCTGAGAGATGGATAACTAATGAGGTCTATTGAAAAATGACTAAATAACACCTGTGTAACACTTTCTAAATGAATCACGATTTTCAGCAGTTAACTAGTACACATTTTAATCCAGAGGGACTTGTTGGAAAAAGGACAATCCCATTATTGCAAACTAAAGCTATTTTTCTGATAGCCAAAGTAAGCAACATTATATCTGCCTAATAATCGTTGACTTAAAGAGAAACGTTACTGCAAAATATACAATTTGGAGTGTTTTTTAATAGTAAAACTTACTTGTCCTGTAGTTGAACCCTGTGACCCCAGTTTAGAGACTTCACATGGTTCTGGACAGCTTCTGCCATTGTTGGCCTGTAACATATTACACGTAACTTTTACTATCCAACCATAACATAATAACGTTGTTCACTTTATGACTCTCATACAATGAGTTATCTTAAAATAATTTTCATATTTTGCATTGAAATATTGAACAGCACCCTTATTGAACAGTTTGCAATGCAGAGAGCATGCTGTACTAAACCTCACGTCACATGCAAAACATACTGTGCTTATAAAAACATCAACACTGCAATTAAAAAGTACTCTGAAACACAAAACCAGCCTCTAGAGTCTAGACAAAAAACCTTGAAAATGAAAAAACAAAAACCACAACTGCTTTTAATTCAGGACTTGAGTGCCCTCTAGTGCAATGACTACTGAAAATTTGTTCTCCACCACTAGATGGTGCTGTTTCGTATAAACAATAAATGTATGGGGTTGTGAATTGATCTTAAAGGGATAGTGCCCCCCAAAAATTATTCTGATAAACACTAGGGAATATATTTTGAAGAATATTTGTAACCAAACTGATCATGAGCACCATTCACTTTCATAGTAGGAAAATAATACTATGGAATTGAATGGGGTTAATAAACGTTTATATTTTGTTACAATCATTGCTCAAAATATCTTTCGTTGTGTTTACCAAAACAAAAATATATACAGGTTTGTTAAATGATGATCATGAGAGAATTTTCATTTTTGGTGGAACTATCCCTTTAAACAAAACCTGATGTCCAAACTACAAACTAAATCTGGCATAAAAAATAACTCTGATCAGCATCTTAAAATTATAACTGCATAATAAAATGTGATACGCAGTTGCTCTATTTGAAAGCACTGCAAGTATGAATTAAAGGAGTAGTTCACCCAAAATGGTCCCTATTATGAAAAGTCATTGGGCCCCATATTTAGGGTGGACTACTCCTTTAATCTAGTTCTGCATTAGCTCCATGTAACTTACCAGTCATGTGACAGGGTGTCTGGGATTTGCCAGCCATACTTCTTCGCATCTTTGACTGCAGTGCCAAGCAGTGCAGCCTGATGCATAAGCTTCTTCGGAATACAGCCGACATTCACACACGTTCCACCAAGACCCCATTTTGTGCCTAAAAACAGCACAATTTAACTTATAACAATAAACATATCACTAGCAAAAAGATGATGGATATGAAGAGGTCTGTACCTTTAATTGAAGGTTCGACATAATCCAAGACAGCTACTTTCTGTCCTAATTGGGCAGCTGTAAGACATACAAGACAAGGCAGTAAAAACATTCAGTTGAAGTTATGTAAATTGTTGAGGTCCATGCAATTATATTGGCACAATAAAACAAAATTAAAGTATGGATGACACACCTTCTTTTGAACATGCCAAACCTCCAGAGCCTCCACCAATAACCACCAGATCATAATCGAAACTCCCTGTTGAAATCAAGGTTGAAATTATAGATCATTTAAGTACAGTTTACAGTTTAGCACTTTACAATGTAAAATTAATGCATACTATTTATTCATCTGCCCCGTTTCATACAGCATCTCATATATAATGGATGTCCATTTGACAATATTGTTTATTGCTTAAATAGCACGAACATTACATAAGTGTCAATATACAAAAAAATACATATAAAATGAACATATTTTGTATAAACCAAATGGATTTCCTTTCAATGTATGTAAACACAGCACAATAGAGTATGTTTAAGATCAACTCAAAACAATTTGGCGAATTAACTTGGTAACAATATATCGTTTAATTTTCAATAAACGTTACCGGTAAAGTTTCGTGTACATGTTAAAGTCCTAAAGCTGCAGAGAGCTTTGATCTTCTGCCTGCCTCTGCTGAAGGCAGCCATGCTGTTTGGAAGAAGGACCCCTGTCAGCTGTTATAGGTGTTCTGAAATATGCCTGAAATAATTGTTTTATTACATAAGAACAGGGTTATTAAGTTCGTGAATCGTGATGGCTCGTAGCTCAGTTTAACATGTAGTCAAGGTATTAACTAAAATCAGAGATACAGCGGGATATTTTGATTATTTAATTATTTTTTTGATGGGATGACATATTTAAAGTTATTTAATAGCTCATTATGATAGATGTCTAATAAGAACGCATTAAAAAAATAAGATGATTTAATTGTAATTTTACAATTTGTAATTATTTACAAAATTGTTATTTATTTTGATCAATCGTTTTTTTAATATATATATTATAATATTGAACTTGACTGTATCATTTTTTTGTAAATGTAGTTATGCCTTGCACTACATACTCGTTTATTTTGATGTTTTAAAACTGAACTTTGATTTATATCCATACTTTTTACGTGCTCAAGTTTTTAAGCTATTAAAAACGTTTTTATTATCAAACACACTATAATCAATAAAGACAATAATCAATTATATGGTATAAAAACTGAACTGAATTATACAACAAATAGGAAAAAAACTGCGTATCATCCTACAAATAACTTAAAGGTTTCAATAAAGAACTGCTCTGTCATGCTATGCTATTTTTCACAAGAATGTGGTCTTGAACTAAACATTGAACTTGACCGCCCTCGACTATGTAAACTCACCTCAAAATTGCTTTTATTCCTTTTCTTATTTGTTTATTATTATAAGCAAGTTTGCCTATTTGTGTTTTCTTTATGTCTTGTTCTTATCATTAAACATTGACAAAAAAGGTTACGTCAGACTCAGAAGCGGGGCCAAAGAATAACAAAGGCTGCCTTGTCCAATCAAAATTGAGCGTGTTTTTATTTGCAGCTAGTTGATTGGCTGTGCCAGTGATCGCTCAAGTCAATGACCCATCGCAATCAAATAACTGTAGGGGGAGACAAATTCACACTGCATTTTTTGCTGTTGCGTCCTCATTCGATTGAGTCACAATGCCTGTGGATATAAATGAATGGTCTGGTTCTTTAGCACTTACAGAGGTGGAGGAAAAACCAGGCAAGCCTCTAATTGTCAAATATGGCCCTCTGGAGATTGACGCTCTGGGGAAAGTGCTCACTCCCACTCAGGTCAGAGCTCGCGCGCGCGTACATGCAGGAATTAGCCTAGCAATGCGCCTTCTAACTTACAACGCAAAACTCACTGATATAGGGGTTAGTTTCAAAACATTATTGCTTAAATAACCGGAAGCTAACCTATGTGTCGTATGGTTTCAGATGTATTGAATTAAAAAAAGTCTGCATTTATGTAATGGAGAGTTGTGTATAGGTCGCGCGCATGGTGCAGCCAAAGTTGCATCTGACATCACGCGATCTCTCATGCAAAACCTGCACAATTTGTAATTATTTGACATAATTATATTATTTATATATTAACAAATATTATTTATATATAAATAAATAATATTTATATATACGTATTTATTTATATTAAATAAATAAATAGTACCTATTTGTCTCACATGTCCTGACATTTTTCACTTTTTTGTTTTGCAGGTGCAAAACCGCCCCACATCCGTTGAGTGGGAGGGATGTGACCCCAGTAAGCTGTACACCTTGGCCCTGACTGATCCAGATGCACCCAGCCGAAAAGACCCTAAATTTCGGTATACTGCACTTGTATATAGTAAATACATTTTATTAGTTCACATAAAAAAATAAGGCATTACGAAGTAGAAATGTTGAACAACTTAGACTGCACTTAAGGTGAGGTTATTTCATATGCTGTAAATGTAATTTTTAATGATAGGGAGTGGCACCACTTCCTTGTCGTCAACATGAAAGGAAACGACATCTCCAGTGGATGTGTTATGTCTGACTATGTTGGTTCAGGACCCCCAAAGGGAACGGGTAAGAGAATTGCCTGAATTGTTTATTACATAATCACATTATTGTGGGCATCTTTGGTGATTTATTTTCCTACAGGTCTCCATCGATACGTTTGGCTGGTTTACGAACAGTCAGGCAGCATTAGCTGTACTGAAGCGGTCCTTACCAATCGGTCTGGGGACCACCGTGGAAAATTCAAGATACAGAATTTCCGGAAGAAGTACAGCCTCGGCGCCCCAGTCGCAGGGTCTTGCTATCAAGCAGAGTGGGACGACTACGTGCCCAAACTATATGAACAGCTGTCTGGCAAATAGGCACTATTTGAAGCTCGGTTTATGGCTCGGTTCAGTGTTTAATTTGCCTTTTCAAGAGATGAACTAAATAAAATAAAAACTTAGTTGTTTGCTTTGAGAAGTTGTGTAGAAATGTGTCAGGGCATCTTTTGTAATGGCTAAATTCAAATGAAGCAGACTTTGCCTTCATTTAACCTCAGTTTAAATGGCTGACAAATAGGTTATACACTTTGCACCTTTAATGCAAAAACATTTAAGTCTAATTTGGGTTTATGGCTGCACCTTTAATTTTATGTTCTCGCTAATGAATATGATTTGAGAAAATAAAACCAGACTATGGAAAGACTTTGCTTGTGTGATGAGCACTTTATTTACAAATATAATTAAAAGCTCTGACATGCCTCTGACCTGAAAACAAATGTAAAGTGCATGCGACAGTAAAGCGTCTTATTCACTAATTTGACTTGAAGATAAAACACAGCTGTAGAAGATGCTGAACAAAAACCTGGATCATAAAATCAGTGTATGGAGGCCATTAGGACGATTTCACCAGTGACTGCATAAGGGAAAGAGTGGTGAACCATTTATTATATACTGTATATATATTTATGCATGTGTATATATAAAAAGACATTGAAATTCAGTTAAAATGACATAAGAAAATAAGTAAAAGTTCTCCATAAAGCCATCTATACACAAAATACATGTCCCATTCAGCCCTTTGTGCGGGTACCACGAGTTAGGATTCACACATGTATTATTTCACATTTTCCACCTTGGCCGAGGTGAATTGCGGTACTGTACGTACGAATGCAGTGGGTTCTTGCAAAAAGAACCCAGATTCAATTACCATAATGCGACTATCAAATATGTACATTGTTTTAATAGGCAAACTTTATCAAATTTCTTCAATACTTAATAAAACTTTTGAATTTTTATTTTCTTGGTGAATAAATACAAAGAGAGATTCAAGCAGCAATAGGCAGGAGGCTGAAAAACTAAACTAAAACAATTCCTCAAATCAAAAAATGAGCAAATAAAAAAAAACTGTGCATTTGCATCTGGATTAAACCTTGCAATACAAACCCCCCCATGTGTATTGCTCGTCTGTCTTGAAATCTCTAGATTTTAATTTCAGTTACACCGAAAGTGTTATCATTGCACGAGAAAACATTGACATCAACACTGTGACAGGTTTCATCGTCGCATATATAATATATTTATATATATATATATAAAAAGACAACTAAGGACATTCTCCAGCATGTTATCCCACGACGTGTCCAGAAGAGGGCGCCCAAACGTGTTAGGCCTGTGCAAATGCCAGCCCTGATGGGCATTGGGTCTGTCAGTAGCAAAAACAGCAGATTCGTTCCATATAAAATGGAGGGTGGGAGGAATGGCGAAGTGTTAGGGTCTCATCTGTAGTCGTCTTTAGGGTAGTCCAAAGCACCCAAGTTATTGAAACCCATACGAAGGCTTTCCATATCAAAGGCGTCGATTTCTCGCTCCTGACGGTCCAGCAGGTATTTGATTCTGTCAGTGCGCTCCTTCTGAAGAGAAGCCAGCTCCTCCTCAATCTGAGTGCAACACAAGACAAAAAATTTTAAATGAAAGGGTGTCAAATCAGCAGAAGAGAAATAAGACTCTTTCTTTCAATCCACCTATTACTAGGACAATACACCTAGATTAACTTGAAGTCAAGCATCCTTCAATAGTAGATTCAATAGTAATAGCTCAAAAATCTTTCAGGTTGGATTAAATTTACAAAATTTTGGTTACTAATCCAGATTGTACTCCATAGTTCTTATTATTTGCATTTTTATTGCACATAAATATTGCCATGTAAATAGAGAAATTACACTTAAATTGAATAAAATAAACTTTTCATGTTTCTTTCAAATTTGTCTCCGTTTTAAGCAGTTACAGAAATTGAATCAAGTAATCAAATTATTCATCATAATTATGCTACTTTAACATATAAAAACAAGTTATTAAAGTTGCTTAAATTAATTTGATTAGTTATATTAACTCTAACAGCAAGTTGAAATGACTTGCAGAGCCAGTTGATTAAACTTAAGAAATTAAGTAAAAATTACAGTAAATTTTTACTGGTACTTGCTGTATAAATAAACATTATTGTATTTGCTGTGGAAATTAAATATAGATTTATCCTCATTAAAGTTACAGTTAAAGTCAAGAAGCATTTCATTCTGTCTTTACAGTTTGCAAATTTTTGCACGCTGAAGCCTTGAGATGCGGCTTTCTGAGCATGCACTTTATATAGACCGTTTCAATGGATTAATTCAATTCAATTCAATTTTATTTATATAGCGCTTTTCACAAAAGTCAATTGTTTCAAAGCGGCTTTACATAAATAGAAGCAGTGAAAAGCACAGAAAACGACAGATAGCACAACAAAAAACAAAATAAATTTGCTGCGGCTATGACTCAATATTATAAGTGCACGTATTACTAAAGCAACGTCTAGAAGAGGAAGTTAGTAAAGCCCAAAAAGGCTGCCTCCCCACGGTGAAAAACCCCCTAGGAGAAAAAAAATTAAGCGTCTGGTCTGAACTTTAATTCCAGTTTCTGTTTGCCAAACTGAACTCTTAAAACAAATACCTTGTCGAAAATAATAAATGTTTTGGTTTCCTAGGTAATCTATGTGTTGTTTATTTTGCTTGTTATATAAATAAACTACGTTTAAAGTACTTTGTTGTTATTTATTCTTAGCCGAGTTCACCAGAAGTTACGTGTGGACCATGACAGCTGCTTGTTTATGTTGACGGTCCGCCTCTCCCTACATTCATTTGAACAATTGAAAAAAACGCGAATGACATCAGGCGCTTTTCCACTCAAAGTTGACTTTTTCAACTTCAGGCGCTCAGAGCGTTACTGCAAAAACGTTTGACATGGCAAAAACATGAAAATTTTGCATGCATAAACAGCGCACATAATCCTCAATGCCCATAGAAAACTATTCAAAAAAGACGCCTCCCACTGCCATAAATGCGTTTTGTGTGATCCACCCCTTAAACAGTGTGTGAGTACTGCATTGAGATTTAATGAATATTTTTTCCCCCATAACTAATTAATCAAATTAACAGACCTAGTTTTTATATAGTACTTTTATATTTTAAGTATGAGCAAGCTGGCAAGATACAGTGCATCCGGAAAGTATTCACAGCACTTCACTTTCTTGCACTTACGTGCATGTGATTTTTCGTTTTTTATTTTTAATAAATTTGCAAAGATTTAAGAAAAACTTTTTTTATGTTATCAATATGGGGCAATACTTGTAGAATTTTGAGGAAAATAATGAATTTAATGAATATTGGAATGAGGCTGTAACAAAATGTGGAAACAGTGAATTCTTTCCAGGTTCACTGTATATGCTTTCCATGTCTGCAACGAGCGCACCTTCAGTCGTGCAGTCAGAATGTTTAGCATTAAAAATGTAAAGCAACAGCAGGTCATCTACATCCATTTTTGTGACTGTAATGCTGCAATGTGTGTGTGACAGAGCATGTGAGCGGTGTGGAGCGGTGTGACGCTCCGCTAAATATTCTGCTCTACTGTTCAAGCGCTCCACTCAGTCGCTCACCGCCCAAGCAAGCGCTCCGTTAACTTTCCGCTCACGCTCGCAAATAAACCAATTCCCGCTCAGATCCCGCTCCGACATAAAAAAATATTTAGTAAGCCTAATTGTTTTCTGTACTGACGTTCTTGGATAATTGCATTTAATTAAAGTATTAGCTGATAAATAGCAGTTATGTACAGTTGTGTGTTGGCTATTAGACCTAGTTTAACTGATACGGATATAATTCAAATTAACAATTTGTTTCCACGACATCCACATGTTTTACTAATTCACAATTTTAAGTTATAATAAATGTAATAAGTAATTACGAAATATTATAACAATTCGTTCCCCTTACGAGAAAAAGATTAACAAACTATAATATTATATAAATATATTATTTGAAAAAAACTAAAATAAATTGAAGAACAATTTCTTAACAAGAAGGTTTTTAAGTGCGAATTTACATTGCATCGGTAAAAACAGAACACAGTGTCTTAAAGAAATTAGACTGTATTTATGAACCTGTAAATGTACAAAACGAATGCAATACAGAATATTTATTTATGGCATTTTCAATAGTATATTAGTAGATAAATTAACATGTATCTATGAAAACGAATAAATCATTATTTTGGCTAAATTAATCTGGATAGATCATTTTAGTCAGACTAAACATTTCATCATTTCAGTACAAGAACAAGCTTAAATGCTATCTATAACAACTTACATTTTATCCCAAATGTTACATGGTCGAAAATATGTAGAAATATAGCCTATACGAGAACAAATTACAGAACAAAAATGTTTAGGTCACGCGAACGAAAAGCCGTTAATTAAGCGGACTCTCTGTAAAATAGAGGACGTGCTTAATCAGTCGAGTCTGCAGATTATCATCAATGTTTATAATGTTCCACGCAGATACTGTTGATGAAAAAATTTAATATCTAAATGTCCAGGTAAGTCAAGTGTTCAGTCAGTTAATACTAAATGCACCGGCGTTTTTGTCTACAGCTTCCTCATCCACGGAGTGGCCGCTGTACATACACAAAGAACTATAAATGTTTTTATTTTAAGTGGTTTTAAGCAATCAGTTATAAATACATTTGTATTTGTGTTGATCAGTTAGATTAAAGTTATTTTAATCTTTAAAACTGCATCTAGATGCAGACGACGCTACAGTTATTCTGTCATCTTAGTTTCATTTCTTTCATTTATATATAAGGCTGACAACTTCATTAAAACAATATTTGAACTCCATAACTTATTGCTAGCCATTTTTACAGATTCTCGAACTAGCAAATTACCAAAGGGCATTCTGGGATGAGCGAGCGGTGCTGAGCGTATTGAGCGAGCGGAGCGGAATTTTCGGAAATGCGCTCTGCGCTCTGATGGAAATATTACCGCACCGCTCAACGCTCCGCTCCCGCTCCGCTCACATGCTCTGGTGTGTGTTTAGAATTAACTTAATTTTATCATTATTATTAGGGCTGGGCGATTTTTCGATTAATCGTTTTTTTAAACGTGGTTGATTAAAAATCGATTCTCAAAGGCCACAAATCAAATTTTTTTAATGAAATAACCTGATCCTGTTTGATCAAGGAATGTGACTATTTGACTTTTTGACTTTTTTCAGCATACATTTTTCATCTTGCACCAAAATTTTATTGTATTTAACATAATTGTATGCATTTGAAGATTAGAGACGGGTTCTGTTTTAATGTACCCAATTGTACCCAAAATAAAAAAAAGTGTAATATACAGGTTGGTGGCTCTTAATTTCTTTTTATTAATTACCCACTTAATAAACTTAGTAAAAACTTTGTAAACTTATGTTCATTGTTTTTTTTTTATAAATAAAGTACTTTTATTAAATCTATATTCATTGAGCTGAATCGAGAATCGAGTAAAAAAATCGGTCCGAGAATCGGAATCGAACCGAGAATCGAATCGATCTGATAGCTTATGAATCGGAATTGAATCGATCCGGAACATCTGAATCAATACCCAGCCCTAATTATTATCCATTAGTGTGGACACTAATATACTGTAGTTATCGTAATAGTTATCATCATCAGTGTGAACGAAGCATTAGACAGACTGATAATGAGCTTTTCTTTTTAGGCCTCGTTTTGGATTATTTATAATCCAAATATTGGGTCAGAGTAGCTTTAAACTGTCCTATGTTGGCCCAGTTTTGTTTCATAAACATTTGAGCCTGAACATTTGAATTTATAAGTGTCGCCTGTTAATGTTAGACCAAAATAAATCAGATACAGGCAGAGGCGATTCTAGGGTCTATGGGGGCCCCAAGCAGAAAATTCCCTGTGTGCAAGAAGTGTGCAATACTTCTATACAATATCCTTTGCTTAAGCCACTATTCTACAGTGCAATAGTTACTGCGAAAGATACATATATACAAGTGTAATCTTCATCATACCTAACATTATTAACATGTTTAGATGCATAAATGGCATAACATGTTTGGAAATAATGACAGCAGAGAAATATTTTCTACATTATACAATGTTAGCAATGATTAATGACTTATTTTTACAAGAATATTTTTACAAGAATATTTTAAGAAACCAGTCATTTTATGACTGCTACTAAATAATCTCAGTCATAGTTACTGCTAACTGTTATGTAAGTTAGTGTCCTAGAGTTAAATATTAGTAAACTTAATATTAATTTCATATCTGAAAATACAGAACAGTATAACACCTACATCTGTTGATTTTCTCAGCAACAATGCAGTTCTACAGACTTGACAAAAGGTTTTCCTGAGATTTGTTTGATAATGTTTGAGACCTGACAGGGTGAGGATGTAGTTTTTCTTACCTCCCTTAATGAACTCATCAACTCTCATTTCTTCTTCCCTTTCCCTGCTTTGCACAAAACATTTCTGATGTATATTTACAGAAGCCAATAATGATCGAGTCAAAATATTGTTATTTAGAAACTTCCTTTAGTCTCGTCATGTTTTCATAAGCTAACTCACTCGCGTGACGTCTTTTGAATGCGGTTGTGCGCGAATGAACGCAAAGACGCGCGCGGACATGAATACGTGCGTGCACGCGTCATTGCGACTGCTTCGTAACTTTTACAAGCGTAAATTGGGTAACTACATTGCATATAGATCCGTTTTTGCCGCGATTGTCTTTGTAAAGGATTGCACTAGTTAACTGTTAAAATTTAAACTTGAGATTTACACCAGAAGATTTACACTTGGGCACGTGCCTGACTGGAGCTGGACCGGGCACATTAAACCACATGTGGGTACAGAGGGCTGCTCACTTTAGCGCCTTTTATATGCGGTTAAATTGTTTTAAATCACTTGAGTGTTAGCATTTGCAAGCCTTTGAAACACGTGCAAATGATAAACTTTTCCTATTTAAATTTGCGTATTAATCTGGCAATCACATGCGAGCCAAACCGTGGGTTGTGATCCATACGGATCAACTGAAACATCACGACTGAACGATACAACGTCACCCATTCGCTACGTTCATTTTCGAAACTGGCAAGTTATCCACCTGGGTTGGATTTTGACTGGGCTAAGCTAATGTCAATCAACATTCCATCCAATCGGAATTTTGATATGCAGTCATGTTGTTCATCTGTGTAGCTGGCCATCCGAGAAACAAACTCGGGGGCCCTCTAGTGGCTCGGGGCTCCAAGCAGTTGCCTGCCTTGCCTGTTGACAAGGTGCGCCTCTGGATACAGGGCTCGAAATTGCGACTGCGACCAAAATTTAATCTTTGCGACCTTAAAATATATTTGGGAGCATTTGTGCGACTGCCTATTTTGTTGTGGTGTGACTTGATTTAGATTGTGTATGCTGTGTGCTGTTCCAGGTTCAGCTTTCTCTCCAACATTACATAACCAATCAAATTTCTGCGTTTAAAGAAGAGCGCAGATTGGCTAATATGAATGTCAATCATTCCTTGTTGCCGTGCTACGTTGGTACGCAAAGCGCGAAAATGTGAAAAAACGAACCGCGAGCATGAGAGAACGAGGCGACTACAGCCAATGTTACTACTGTATTAATACATAACGACGGTCCGGATATAAATGCAACTTCACCAACGGAAAATAAGGCTTAACGTTAAACCTTTCGGAGAGAGGCTTAAAGATTACGAGTGGCTCCGCTATGAAAATGACTCGATGTTACTGTGTTTACTGTAAATCCTGTGAAACGGAGGTTGCAGGTAAAACGGCGTTGGTGGCAGAATCCATACATTTTAAGCGCGAGACCTTGCTTAAACATGGCGAAAGTGCCAAAAACACAAGAAGTGTCGTGACAAATGTGTTCATTATTGATGGAGACACCGACCTGTCTATCAAATAGTGTTGGATGATGTATGTGCGCATCCTGCTTGAGGGACATCCGACAGACATCCTTGTATTCCATGTTGAGGTGGAACACGACAATGCTGATGGTATGTTTTTAAAAACATTGCCTATTTAGTAGTAATATCATCCTGGTAATGCAGTTATTAATACAAATATATATATTAGCCTTCTATATTAGGATCACTTTTGTAATGTCACCATCAATCAGTGTTTTACGTGTTTGCTAGATTTTCTATTGTAATCATATTTGTGTTTCCTGTAATTGTTAAATTATTAGTGCTGCTATATTATTTAAACAGCATTTGGGTATTATTTTAGTAAACTATGCAGCAAAAAAGACCAAATTTCAAATCTTGGCCATAGGATGTGTAAAGCCCAGTTGTGGTGTTTAATTTTTATTAAAATAAACTATTAACTTATACATTGTAGTTGTGGTGCTTCATAATTTTTGGATGAGTGCGCCTAAATTTTTGCTGGTGCTCCTAACTCTTTAAAGTTGGGAGCACCAGTGCTACCAAATAAAAAAGTTAATTTTGAGCCCTGATGATACTATTTAATCATGTTAAGTTGATTGGCAGATAACCAAGCCATTTAGCCCATTAAGAAGAATTGTGGTTCTGTCTTGCATGGCTTCCAAAAGTGTAAATTTATACACAATACTTTCTTAAGTAAATGAGCCAATAGTCAACATTTATTATTAGCCAATACATTCACTTAATGTTTATAATACTACGGTATACTTCATACATTATTTAAGGGTAATAATGTAATGTGTTTTAGATACTGGCATACTGCTGTTGAGTTGCTGGTGCATTGGATAATACAATATTAAGAGATAATAACAGGACTGGACCTTTTGCTCAAGATGTGCTCGACGAAGCGAGACTTTCTGCTCCAGTTTCTGCTGCTCACGCTCGTGCTGGGCCTCGGTCTGGATCTTGATCTTACTCTGGTAGGCGTTGAGTAACTCCATCTCCTGCTGCAGCTGTTGTCTCAGAGCTTGGCACTCGGCCTCCTGAGCTTCATCCAGACGCAGCTACACACAAATCACACACACAGATGTACGTGAGGTTAGCTGACATTACAAACACAGTCACAGTTCCCCAATCAATAGCCCTCTTATACTGGCAATGCACTGAGACTTGAATTCCAAACAGGAGGGGATTTTTTTACATTATGCTGCGTGCACACTACCAGCGATTTCATTGCTGTGTGTCGCCCATCTCGTTCGAATTCTTGTTGTCCAACGCTATTTCATGGCAAGTCGTACGTATTTTACAAGGTGGCTTTTTTAAAGATTTTCTTTTGCCCTGGTGACGCTGGGGTCGGGGTTTCTTTATGATGATAATTGTGTGTTTTTGTACGATTTACTTTGTATGAATTTATATGAATTAGTCAAGTCAAAATACGTACAAATTCTTGTTAGATCAGGCTGTTGTTGTCTGATTAACAACTAAAAATGAGTAGCCACCCACTGCAGTAAATGACGAAAGATGGATGACACAAATTCTGTGCTTCACTCTCGTTGGTAGTCGCTCCTGAAAGTCGCTCAATATTTGCATAAAGTTAAAGATTTTGTAATCTATTTTTTTATTAAATTTTTTATCGGGTTCGCTCTACACGTCCCATATCGTCGGCAATAGTCAATAACATCGTCGCAAATTGCCAACTCTCCTTTAAAACGAAAGGGATGTGTCGCTTTGTCGCTTGTAATGTGAACAGGGCATTAACCAGTTAAAATGTCGGTACAGACCAATTTTGATCTTAAGGGGACACTCCACTTTTTTTTTAAATATGCTCATTTTCCAGCTCCGGGTCTGATGGTACCACTTTTAGCATAGCTTAGCATAATCCACTGAATCTGATTAGACCATTAGCATTGCGCAAAAAAGGCGCAATGATATTACGCAGTGCCCAAAAATAGTCCCCTTGGGAAATTTCACTAGCAGGGGACTATTTTCAGGCACTGCGTAATATCATTGCGCCTGCTGCAGCCCTGGTCCAACAGCAAAGTCCTTGATTATTACGCCAGAATAAGAGTATAGTTCCTAGACATATCGGCCTAGAAAATCGCAACTTTTGATTTTTAGTCAGTCTTCGTACACGATGTAACTACAGAAGAGTCAAGTTTTAAATAGAAAAAATATCGAAACTCTTTGGTTATTTTTGAGCAGATGCTAATGGTCTAATCAGATTCAATGGATTGTGCTAAGCTATGCTAAAAGTGGTACCGCCAGACCCAGAAATCAGCTGAATGGATTCCAAAACTGTAAAAAACAAATCTTTAACTCCAGGGGAGCTGGAAAATGAGCATATTTTTTTTTTTAAAAAGTGGAGTGTCCTTTAAGGGCAATCAAATATTAAAATAAACACTTTAAAGCTGCAATTCATAAATTTGCCTCTCTATCGCCATCTCGGTGTGAAACATTAAATTGCAGGTTATTTTTAAAGTTATTTTGTGACATTACCTGCGAAATAGTACCTGGAAGCTCAAATTATAAATCATTAATATAAGCTTTAGCATCAAGGCTAATTTTTTGTACTGTCCTTTAAACTGTTTTTATTTTTAACCAAAAACGTTATGTGGTTTTCAAAAGAGTGATATAATTTATTAATAAATAATCTTTCATGAAAATTTAATAATGCATTTGAAGCAAAGTAACCAATGTTTCTGGTGATGTAACCAAAGCCACACAGGCTGGGTAAAAACTTAACCAGCATGATTTTCTATAGACACAATTGTGCTTGCATGTTCATTACATTTACATGTATGCATTCGGCAGAAACTTCTATCTAAAGCAACGTACAATGCATCAAAGTGTGTGTACCTTGGGAGTTAAACCCATGACCTTTGACCAATTGAGCTACAGCAGCACACGCTGCTACAGTAGGATCTTAAATGTCTCTATAACGTTTTGTCTATTTAAATAAATTAAAATGATTGGCACACACATTAACGTCAGTACCAACAGTCCTTCAATGGCTGACATAATGGCTACATGAGCATATAATGTACTCACCGCCTGTGAAGCCATCATCTCATTGATGCTCTGTTCATACTGCTCGGCCAGAATGGCCAGTTTGCGCGTCTGCTCGTCCTTCAGGGCCTTCAGGACAGTCTTGTGTTCACTTTTGGGGGTCACCTCAAGCTGGTGATGCCTCAGGGCCTTGTATTGTTTCGTCTGGACCTTACATGTATCCTGAAATTGCTTCTTTATTTGGAGTTCCATTGCCTGTAGGAGAAACCGATGCATTCGTTTTTTTATTTCACATTTATCAATACTGCCATGGGAATCAAACCCTCAAATCTTTGCATAGAAAAATTCTACACGTGTACGTGGTACCTTGAGGTTCTTGGGCTGTTGCCGAAGTTCGAGCACGTGTTTCCTGTGCAGTTCTCTCTCCCGTCTGTTGTTGTACTCGATCTGGTTCTCCAGCTCTGTCTGGTGTTGCAGTCGGATCAGGTCCATGCGGAGTTTCTGTAGAGTCCTCAGCTGTCGATGCTCGAGCTCTTGAGTCGACTCGTCCTGTCTGATCAACATGGCATGTTCCATTTCCTTCTGAGTTTTCTTCTTATTTAACTCCTGATGGCCGAAAAGGAGGAAAGTGTTATAATCAAATCAATGTGGTCGCCCAAGTGGTACTTTTTAAGGATGTTGTTGTGGGTGAATACTAGGCCCAAAATCCCATCCCAAAGTCTCTACTGTATTAAATGCAAGATTGGCAAGATATGATCATCTAGACAATATGTACAAACAGCTCAGGATGAGTTACACACTAAGTTTAATGCATTGGTTTTGGGATTTAAAAAAAATCCTAATCCAAAACTATGAATAGCAATGCAGAGCAAGATGTCTGTGAATATGCATAGTCAAGGCTCTTGGTCTTTAAAGGTGCCAAATAATGCATTGAAATAATATGTTAAATTGCTCTCTGATGTCTACATAGAAGATACGTGGCTTTATAAAGTGCAAAAATTACCCAGAGACGGTTTTACTTGTCCATTTATAACCCTAGGATTTGCCTTTATATTGAAATGGTCTGTTATTACCTTATTTGGAAGGGTCATGAATAATAATGTTGAGCTCTGCTCTGATTGGCTGTTTCACAAAGCAGCTCCTTCAGAAGCTGTGTGTGTGTGTGTAAACACACCACCTTTGTCCTATATACGGACTAATATATTACATAATAATACAAGCAAATCTTTCCTACTGATTAAAGTGCCAGATTAAGAGATTAGCACATAGCTGTGTTTCTTATTTTCAAATCAGATTAATTAAGAAATGTGGAGTACCGTGAGAAAATTTTAATTTCGGATTGGCCTTTGGAAAAGGTTGGTTTTCGTGCGATTTCATTTTTTAGAGCACCACGCAATGCATTATTTGACTTAAGAGTTTTATTCGCACCTCTCTTAACTGCTCCTGCTCGAACTCGTGCCTCTTGATCATGATCTTGCGTTTAAAGGCCCTGCAGTTTCGGTCATAGAAGGACCTCTGCTGACCCAGGAGCTGAGCCTCTTCTTCGGCCTGAGAGTGCTGGATGTTCTCCTTGTGCTTGGACAGCCTTTCCTGTTTCTCTTTCTTAGGCGTGCTGTGGTCTTCACTCATTTCCTGAACACACAAACATAGATGCTATGAGACGCAACTTATTTTTGGAAACTCAAAAGGCCTTAAAAAAGCAAAGTTTGCTTGGACGATTATGTACTCTTATAAATAATGGTTCCTGAATGGTTCTTTGTCCAGCTGTATGGTTCCATAAAGAACCTTTAAAATCCACAGAACCTTTCTGTTGCACAATAGAATCTTGGTAATGGAAAAAAGTTCAAAAGACTACATAAAGAAAAAAGTCAGCTTTATCTTGAAAATCATTAAGTTTTTACACAAAGTTTTTAACCATACTTATATCTCAGATGTAATTATTTGGTGATTTAAATAGCAGTTTTGTATGTTTCATAGTTTAAGGATTAGTCAATTTTCTTACAAAAAAAATCCAGATAATTTACTCACCACCATGTCATCCAAAATGTTGATGTCTTTCTTTGTTCAGTTGTGAAGAAATTATGTTTTTTGAGGAAAACATTCCAGGATTTTTCTCATTTTAATGGACTTAAATGGACCCCAACACTTAACACTTAACTCAACACTTAACAGTTTTTTTCAGCTGAGTTTCAAAGGACTCTAAACGAGGCATAAGGGTCTTATCTAGCGAAACCATTGTCATTTTTGACAAGAAAAATAAAAAATATGCACTTTTAAACCACAACTTCTCATCTATCTCCGGTCCTGTAAAGCGACAGCGTGACCTCACGTAATTGCGTAGTGATGTGGAAAGGTCACGTGTTACATATATGAAAGGCACATTTGCAGACCATTGTAAACAATAAACTGACACAAAGACATTAATTAGTATCATTCGACATACAACAATGTCGGAACGGTCCTCTTTCTCCACACTTGTAAACACTGGGGCGGAGTTTCGCATACATCATCCATGACCTTTTGACGTGATGACGTTTTGCGTGAGATCGCGCTGGCGCATCACAGGACCGGATATAGACGAGAAGTTGTGGTTTAAAAGTGCATATTTTTGTGTCAAAAATGACAATCGTTTCGCTAGATAAGACCCTTATGCCTCGTTTGAAATTGCTTATAGTCCTTTGAAACTCCATTGAAAAAAAACTGTTAAGTGTTACGTGTTGGTGTCCATTAAAGTCCATTAAAATGAGAAAAATCCTGGAATGTTTTCCTCAAAAAACATAATTTCCTCTCGACTGAACAAAGAAAGACATTATCTGGATTTTTATTTAAGAAAACTGACTAATCCTTAAAGTCGCCATAAAATGGAAGTAGTGAATGCCTTTTTTTTATTAAAGATTACGAGGCCACATAGAAAAAAAAATGAAGCTCACAGATTTATTTGTAAAAAAATCTACAATATTCCAAAATAAATTACAGTTTTTCATTTGATTTTTACTACGACTAAGTAAGTGCAAAAGTTCCCAAGAGTCTTGAAGAGAAAAGGGTTGTGATGACATCAGGTAAGAAAAAGACTAAAAAGCGGCACTAAAAACAAGTTTTTGGAATAATGTGCACCGACAAACCATTCACCATGCCTTGAACATGCTTTTACAAATGAAAGTGGATTTTGATTGTATTTACATTTATGCATTCTGCAGACACTTTTATCCATTCAAGCTATTCATTTATGTGTTCCCTGAAAATAGAACCCATGCATTTTTGCAGTGCTAATGCAAAGCTCTACAATCTGCTAAGTATGTTGATTTCAAGGTGAAAAAGAAACAAACCTCTTTAATCTTCTCCTTGCACAGTTTGTACTGTTTCTTCTGGGTATCCAGGAAGGTGGTGAGCTCTTTCTTCTGCTGGGCCATGATCTGCTGCTGAAACTTCTTCTCATCGGCTGCCAGCGTTTTCATCTAGATGACACAGACAGGCATCACTACACTGTTACCTACAGGATAGCACTGATACAGTACAGACACAATATGATATGCCCTTATAGTACATCACTGAGGAAGGAAAGTGTTCATTAAAGGAGACATTTCACATTACTTTTTCAAAATGTCAAACAAATCTTTGGTTTCCCCAGAGCACATATGTGAAGTTCTAGCTCAAAATATTATATAGGTAATTTTTTATAGCATGTTAAAATTGACACTTTGTAGGTGTGAACAAAAATGTGCCGTTTTGGGTGTGTCCTTTAAAAGGCAAATGAGTTGATCTCTGCAGTAAATGGTTGATAGTGCAGAATAATGGGATTAGGGGTATTATCCCCCTCTGACATCACAGGGGGAGGCAAATTTCAATTACCTATTTTTCCACATGCTTGCAGAGAATGGTTTATCAAAACTAAGTTACTGGGTTGATCTGTTTTACAATTTCTAGGTTGATAAAAGCACTGGGGACCAAATTATAGCACATAAACTTGGAAAAGTCAGATTTTCATGTAATGTACCCTTTAATATAAAATTAATTATCCATTTATGAACCCGGACCACAAAACCAGTCATAATGGTAATTTTTATGAAATTGAGAGTTATATACCATCTGAATAAATATGCTTTCCATTAACGTATGGTTTGTTAGAAAGGGATAATATTTGGCCGAGATTCAACAATTTGAAAATCTGGAATCTGAGGGTGCAAAAAAATCTAAATATTGAAAAAAAATCAAATGAAGTCCTTAGCACTGCATCCACTCTCAAAAATAAAAGTTTTGATATGTTTACGGTAGGAAATTTACAAAATCTTCATTGAACATGATCTTTTCTTAATATCCTAATGATTTTTGGCATAAAAGAAAAATGTATAATTCTGACACATACAATGTATCTTTAGCTACTGCCACAAATATACCAGTGTCATTTAAGACTGGTTTTGTGGTCCAGGGTCACATTTGTATTATATGAATGAATAAATATGCATTGCTTGGCTATTTACATGTTTATCATGCATTATGGAAAAGCATAAGTACTATGAACTATGTCAGTTTGAATGTTTGCTGCTTTGACCTCCATGATATTTTGACCCATTTTTTATACTTTATAAGGGGCCTTTCATACATTATTATTTTGTAATTATAGATTAGTCCATTTTCTTAAAAAAATCCAGGTATTTACTCAGCACCATGTCATCAAAATGTTGATGTCTTTCTTTGTTCAGTCAAGAAGAAATTATGTATATTTTTCTCATTTTAATAGACTTTAATGGACCCCAACAATTAACAGTTTTAATGCAGTTTAAAATTGCAGTTTCAAAGGACTTTAAATGATCCCAAACGAGGCATAAGGGTCTTATCTAGCGAAACGATTGTCATATTTGGCAAGAAAAATAAAAAAAGAGGCACTTTTAAACCACAACTTCTCATCTATCTCCGGTCGTGTGACGTGTCAGCCGACCTCACTTTGTGTCAGTTTATTCTTTAAAATGGTCCGCAAATGTGCGTTTCATATATGTAACACGTGACCTTTTGACATCATTACGCAATTACGTGAGGTCGCACTGGCGCGTCACACGACAGGAGAAAGACTCCTTTTGTTGTGGTTTAAAAGTGCATCTTTTTTATTTTTCTTGCCAAATATGACAATCGTTTCGCTAGATAAAACCCTTATGCCTCGTTTGGGATCGTTTAGAGTCCTTTAAAACTGCAATTTTAAACTGTTAAGTGTTGGGGTCCATTAAAGTCCATTAAAATTAGAAAAATCTTAGAATGTTTTCCTCAAAAAACATAATTTCTTCTCGACTGTACAAAGAAAGACATAAAAATTTGGGATGATATGGTGGTGAGTAAATTATCTGGATTTTTTTAAAGAAAATTGACTAATACTTTAATTACAAAATAATTAAATAATAATGTATGAAAGGCCGTTTTATATTTTTTCATATGTGACCCCGTCTGTGAAAACCCAGCAGTTACTTTTTTATATCCTACATCATCCTACATAATGAAATTATATCTTTAATATTGACTGAGTAATGTCATGTCAAAGATAGAAATTCAAAATGAAATCAAACTTTGATGCTCCAAATCTCATCATTAGATTATAAGTCTTCAGCATCTTTCACAGACAGGGTCACATATCTACCCATGGCTAAATATTTTTTGCATGATGCCCTGACGCAATATTGCATGGGATTTCATATCCTATTGTTTCAAACGCTTTACAAAATACATAATGTCATAAACTTTCATCAAAATGTTTTAAGATCCAGCATTCTGCTAGAAGGTTAACAGGTGGCCTCTATTGGCGATACAAAAGCTACGGTGTTTTTAAAACCTAGCTTTTATTACAAGCATGCATAGACTAAATCAACTTAATAAATAAACAACACAATCAATATGTTATAAGAGCTGACAATAATCATACCACACAATGCTACATTTAGGGTACTTCAATGGGCTAATAACTTGTTTAATGCTTTAATTAATATATATTGATCACTCACTTCTTTGTCTGTCTGGATGGCGTGTTTCTTGGCCAGTTTCTCTAGTTCGATGAAGGCATTGTTGGCATGGGTCTCCAGCTCTTTCTGGAGCTTCAGTCGGTGCTCGTCCATCTCCGCCTTCAGTTTGTTCTCCAAAGCGATGAGCTGCTTCTGGTGCTGCCGCCGCATGCGTTTGTATCCCGACATCTGCTCCCGCAGCTCATTTTCCTGCTCATGCTCGTGGATCTGACGTGTCACCTGTGCGGATGGACAAATGTGACTTTATGGAAAGTTTGTGACAAGGAAAAACAAAACCCGAAGTTCTTGATAGGAAAATGGTGATGGAATGGGAAAAGTTACACACAGATGATGAAATGAACGATCTTGAGATCCTCTGGATTCAGAGAAGCTAGACGCACCCCCCCTCCCGCCGAACCCCAAACAAACCTGGAAAAAAGGTGCGTCCAGATCGAACTGTTCGTTGAGTTTCTCGTAACTTCCACCTGAACTCCTCAAGCCAAACATGTTGGCGAAGTTAACCACCCGTGAGAACATTGAGAGTCGCCTGCACTACATCCCCCAAAAGCACTCGCTCAAAACCCACCGAGAGAAAGAGAGGGAGAGAGATACAGAGAGGCTGAACACTGCCCTCCTCTCTCCTCGCAGGTGCGCCGTGAATGAAAGAGGTTCTCAGTAGAGGCCTGGCCTTGCACGCGGGCTAAGTGTCGTTTAGTAGGCCGATCACATGAGACGCCTGTTGAAGGGGGAAATTTCCTAATCTCTCTGAATCAGAAGCCCCAGTGTAACCACAATCACCAATCCGATCACTTTCAGCCTAAATGCCTCCATCGGTTGCACCAAAGGGGCATGTGATGGGGTTTGATGTGGATATTAATTTTAAGGTAATACAGATGGGCATTCTGAAATAAACTAAAATTCAACTTAAATAGATAGATGATGAAAAATTGATTACGACAGATAAAGAATAAATGAAAAAGTCATATGCAGGCTCTTGACGTGCAGGCTATAATAAAATGTAGGCAAAATAAAGTATTGTTTCCTTCTAAGATACTTGGGTTCATTTCTAAGGCTGCATTATAAAGACAGTTATTTTTAATTCGCAATAAAATTGAAACAAAAAACTGTCATTTGTTTTGAAATATTGTGGTATTTTTTATCTTATTTAAATCAAAAATGCAAATCTTCTCCCCTCCAATCTCACTTTACTTATGGGCAGGTGGACGGGATCCGGGAAAAGATCGCACAAATTATCAAATAGCAACAAGACCCAACTTCAAACAATCCAATCAGTTTTTAATGGACGATTTCCGACGAAGTCCAGCCCTACCATTTTTCATTTCAGAAGCTGTTTCATTCGGATATACGTCACCACGGGAAAAATAAGACAATTGCTACTTCTGTTTTGTGGCGACTTTAACATTGTATGAAGCAATCCCAAAATACATTTGAGAAGCGACATGAGGAAATATGAAAAATGATACAAAATGGCCGACAACTGGAGAGAAATGTTTACCGTAAATAAACGAAGAGCATAATGTGTCTAAAAGCCACCACCATCAAAAAATGAGATAGATATGTACTGAATGCTCTTGGCATGTTTTATACATTCATCAAATACTTTTGCTTCAAACCTGCTAAATACCTGCCTCAGTCCATATAGAAATACTGATTTGTTGTCAGAATCCATTAAGAGTCTGATAAAAATGCTCATTTACAAGAAAACATGTCAGACGTACTTAGAGGGTTTTGCATTGGAGCTCTTCATATTAAAAATTGATGCAATATTAACAAGCATTTAAAAATGTCATTAAGGTGACATAGTATGATTGAACGGGGTATTTATCTTTGTTCTTTGATGTGACATGTAGACAAAAAAAATTTTTGTTTGGGTCTGTAATGCCTTAGAAGCTTCCTAAAAACCTCTCTCAGATAGCTCTATTAGGGTGGGGGATTTTAAACAAGTGGTTTTGCACCTATTTGGCTCCCCCTACTGGCTGAACTTGCAATCTCATTACTGATTGGCTGACTTTGCTGCCACTCAAAAAATGTAGCCAATTATTTTAAAGTGGAATTTCTATGAGACTGAGATGTTTAGCATGTCTAGCACTTTTTTGTATGTTTGTGAATGCGGGTAGACTACCATTATTCAACAAAGACAAGGTAAAAATGTTTTTTATGCACACATGAATGTGAAATAAAAAATAAATTAAAATCTAAATAAATTAAAATTATGAAAAATAACGTCAACACTAATGTCTCTTGCAATTGTACTGCCTTATGGTCTCTTTACCTCCTTATTGTCTTGTCATTTAGCGGTTACTTTACTGTACTTTCCGAACTATAAACCGCATCAATCAAAAATGCGTCATCAATATGAAATAACATATAAGTCACAGTGGACTATATGTCGCGTTTATTAATTTTTTTTTTCCCAAAATCCAAGCCGAAGAACAGACATTTAATCTGGAAAGACAAGTTATTCAACTAAACAATAGCAGACAGAACAGCAGCCTAAATAGATGTCTGTACATTAAAACTAATATTATCAGTTATTTAAACGATAAACCATAGCATACAGAACTTACCTGGAAGGTTGAATAGTTAAATTAACCGAACAAGCCAACTAGCGTGAAGTTCGCAGATTCGTCATTCCACACAACAAAATCCATTAAATTACATAATTACAGAAGCAGCGCATATGGCGGACTCTCGCGACTGTAGACGGTAATGTTGTCTCTTGCCTCAAATGTCAAAATTAATTCATAGTTGGGATGCACCGAATCTAGGATTCGGATTCGGCCGAATACTAGGCTTTTTGACGGGGTTCGGGTTCGGCCGAATCCTAGATTTTTTTTTTCACCGAACCGAACCCTAGGCTTGCACTACGCTGGTCGACGTCACGCGGCCGTTGATTAAACACATCGGGTGCTGACGTGTAGATAAGCTTTTTCTTTTGGAGAGCCTTAGGGGCGGTTCACATTTCGCGAATGTGAGCGTGTCGCACCGTTTCGCTTTCATTATGCATAGGCTTATGGTAATTGTCAAAATAGTTTTTCCCACTTGTCATCTTGGCATAATCATTTTTACAGTTAAAATTAAATAAAATGAAAAATACACTGCTGTGGACGTTGTTTACTTCATTAATGTGTTTTTGCGAATAGGATTCGGTATTCGGTTTCGGATTCTTAAACAGTGGATTTGGTATTCGGCCAAACCCAAAAAAATCTGGATTCGGTGCATCCCTAATTCATAGTGATTTATAAGGTGCACCTGATTGTAAGACGCAGCACCAGCCAAGTTATGAAAAAAACGCGGCTTATAGACTGAAAATACGATAATTTATTTATTTTTCTAATCTTTGTAATTTCTGTACATACAGTGCTTGAAAAAATTATTAGACCATAACCCAATGTAAGATTTGTGCCACAGCTGCCACAGTATTTGTGATTACCAAAACTACTTTTTGTGTTTTTGTAATGGTTAATGCACCAGTGTATGTAAGCTCTTTTGTATTTCTAATGCTCAAATAAAATTTTGAATTGACTGTTTTACAAAATATGCAGAAAAAAGTAATTAACTTTATTATTATTGGTATTCAGATGCCCAATCAAAGTTATTTACTTGCAGTCCATCATATTTGGGTATAAAAACAAATACAATTTGACATTCTTCACTCATGTTCAAAAAAGGTAAAAAGTTGAGATATCTCTATAAAGGATTCAGGAAAGAGTTCACGCTAAAGCACCTTACGATGCGGAATGATTTTTGAGACAAATTAACAAATGGTCTAATACAGGGGTTCTCAAACCTTTTCGGCATGAGACCCCCCTTGTGTACGGTGCATTCTTTCATGGCCCCCCAAAGAAAATGTATGACATAAAACATTACAAAACTTTAAATTTTAATTAGTGCTGGGCAAAGATTAATCGCGATTAATCGCATACAAAATAAAAGTGATTTTTGGCATAATATATGAGTATGTGCTGTGTGTAATTATTATGTATAAATAAATACACACACATTCATGTATGTATTTAAGAAACATTTACATGTTTATATATATTTATTTATATTTTTATATATTCTATATTAAAAATAAATTTAAAAAAATTATATATAAGTAAAACAATTCTGAAATGAATATATGAATGTGTGTGTGGTTAAATACTCACAATAATTAGACACAGTACACGCACATATATTATGCAAAAAAGCACTTTTATTTTGTATGCGATTAATCGCGATTAATCTTTGCCCAGCACTAATTTTAATCAAACAAAACCTATTCAATTATACAATGTAGTGCTGCTGGTTAAAGATACAGAATAAATTAATGTATTTTATAAAATGTCATTAAAAATGGAGCCCCCTGGCACCATCTCAGGGCCCCCAGTTTGAGAACCACTGGTCTAATAAATTTGTTAAGCACTGTATGTATATTTTGTGTAGCCTATATAACACTAAATGTCTTTTCTATTGTGTTTATTATTCACATAAGACAATGACTTTGATTTTGACATTAGGATGACGATGTAGATCAAATGACGAAAGTAGATCACTAGATTTTGAAACACAGCTGAAGAGTTCACTTAATGTAAAATGCCTACTTTAAATGCAAGCAGGAACCATGATGTTAATCTCTGTCTGACATTAATGGACAGTTCTCCACATAACCGTTTCAAATCTGGCATCCATAACCTGGACGTGTTACACCACCGATGCTTTAAAAGCCCACATACTATTTTTTTAACCAGAATATAGCGTACCTTTATCCATTTAATTTTGATTAAATATCTCCTCCTTATCAATGTTTTTCCCAACTCTATCTTTCTCTCTACACCTCACCCCTCCTCTCTACCACTTTCTCCCAAACACAAAGAGACTCTTTTCCCGCATAGCCCTGCTTCTTGACTCTCGTTCTACTCGAATTACTCCGATAAACAAAAGCATCAATTTATTCCTGCCGACTCAAAACGAGACTTTAAAAGTTTGATGTACTGTGCCCGATAATCCAAACTCCTTTGTGATAAACTGAATGAAAGATGAGCGTCTGTACTGTCAGACAACATCCACTGCGATTGTCTGGCCCTAGAGGGCGCACACGCTCCAGCAAAATGGGACCAAAACAGGTGACATCATCATTTGAACAAAGCACACTGCGATCGACTACCATGCCTGCCCGTGATCTCCTTATAGTCACCAATTAGGATGAATGTGGTTGTATGACAATAGTGTTTATCCACTTTCATTGCTTTAGGAAATCGGCAGGCTCTGTATGGCATTACGTCACACTGTTATTTTTTGTATACATTAAAAAAATCTAGCTATGTGTGTGTGTGAGATCACAGATGATTAAATAATAGTAGTCAACACACCAATGTCTCGTGCTAAGACTGCCGCTGGCTATTGACTGAATCACGTTGCCTTGACAACAGACGTGAGAATGAAGGAAAAAGTGGGTCCAGTTTTTTCCTCCCCAGAATAAAGAGGCAGTTAAACAGAAAGGGAAGAGAGAGAGAGAGAAACAGAGAGCTTAAATGACCGCTGAGCGTCTTACAGCCAAGAATGAAAGAAAGAGTGATGGGTAGGGGGGTAGAGGATGACGGGGGAATGAAGTAGGGATGATATCATTCTTTTCCTCACCAGCGAGGCTGATTTGATGGTGGCGAAGCGCTCGCGGTTTTTATAGTTGTGAGCCTGGCCTCGTTCCGACGGGGACGGTCGCTGGTCCGAGCGGTGGTCCCGATGAGGGAGGTCGTCACGAATGTATTGATGATCCTGGGGACAAATGGCAAAATTAAAAACAGTCAAGGAGAAAAGGGGATAGTATTTGTCATTGTGTCATTCAGAACTTCAATGACGTCATTTTTTCGATGCGACACAAACTTAGAAATTGAAAGATTTGTCTGTTTTCTATCTAAAAATGGTTCACCGTGCTCTAAGGCAGTCACTCTCTAAACTATATTAGCACAGTTTTAACATGACTACTACCCCAAGTCACTATGAACTGTCATTGTAAGTGTAGGGCTACATAATAAGTCTTTAAAATTTATGATTTTGTATTTTCCAGAAAAACACTTATAAACCATTACCTACATCAAAACAATTTTACCACAGGAAATGCAAGCATGCAATGTACTGTTGTGTACGTGCATCTTCTGCACACACAAACCAATAACAGAAGCATCACAATAGCTCCAGGCACCGAGCACAGAAGATACCCACAGAAGGAGTTTCATGTTTCCTCTTTTCTGTTCAATACTAACAGGCTCAACATCTTAAAATATCTGTAATGATCGACCCATGAGGTTTGCCCACGTCAAGCATTTCATTACAGAGATTTTTTGTGAACAACAAAGTACTTGGCTGGTAAAGCTGTGCATTTAAAAAAATGATTTTCATAATATGCAGAGTCAACAATGTTACATAAAAAACACTGTGGTGCTATTGTAATATTAAGTTGAGCATCATTACTGTACAACACTGACAGTCAAACTCAAGCCACCATTGGTTGATTCAGTGTAGCGGTTTGTCAAAACAATGGAAGACCATTATGTATTATAATATAATACGTAATAGTCTTCCATTGTGCTCTCTCTCTCTCTATTTTTTATCAAACATTAAATGGGACATTTCACAAGACTTTTTTAAGATGTCAGATAAATCGTTGGGATCTCCAGAATACATATGTGAAGTTTTAGCTCAAAATACCATATAGATAATTTATTATAACATGTTAAAATTGCCACTTTATAGGTGTGAGCAAAAATGCAAATGAGCTGATCTCTTCACTTAAAGGACAAGTTTGGTATTTTAGACTTAAAGCCCTGTTTTCAGATTGTTTATGGTGAAATAGAACGGTTTTGACTGAAATTTCGACATTTTCGGCTGCCCTGAGAATTTTCGCGTGTTTGTGTTTCAGCTCAGACCTCTACAATGGGTTTAATGGTGCACTGGAACAATCCTTTCTAAAATGCATTAAACTTTCGTTTACAAAGACGTGAAACTCACCGAGTGGTCAGGGGTGTTCACTGATATGCTCACACAAAAATCGCTGCAAAAGACGCATTCCAACAGGTTTTATCGTAGTTTTTACCAGCTCCATGGACTTGTATTAGATGTCCTGTGAGGTACGGTATTACTCCGCGCCAGGAACTTTGTTTCTATTCTTCCAATTGGCAAAGGCGGATTAGCGCCATCACCTGGGCTGGAGTGTCTATTATTCAAGCTCTAAGCGGAAGAATGTACGGGTGTGAGGCGTTTGGAAAAATAGGTCCACAAGTTAACAACGAATGCTAAAACAGCTGTTGGAAAGCATCTTTTGCAGCGATTTTTGTGTGAGCATATAAGTGAACACCCCTGACCACTCGGTGAGTTTCACGTCTTTGTAAACGAAAGTTTAATGCATTTAAGGAAGGATTGTTCCAGTGCACCATTAAACCCATTGTAGAGGTCTGAGCTGAAACACAAACACGCGAAAATTCTCAGGACAGCCGCAAATGTCGAAATTTCAGTCAAAACCATTCTATTTCACCATAAACAATCTGAAAACAGGGCTTTAAGTCTAAAATACCGAACTTGTCCTTTAATGGCAGTGTCGTGGATGGATAGTGCAGATTAAGGGGAGGTATTATCCCCTTCTGACATCACAGGGGGAACCAAATTTCAATGACCAATCTTTTTCACATGCTTGCAGAGATAGTTTACCAAAAAACTAAATTACTGGGTTGATCTTTTTCACATTTTCTAGGTTGATAGAAGTAATGAGGACCCAATTATAGCACTTAAAGGACAAGTTCGGTATTTTACACTTGAAGCCCTGTTTTCAGATTGTTTATGATGAAATAGAACGGTTTTGACTGAAATTTCGACATATGATGCTGGCACGAGATTTTTCGGGTGTTTCTTGTATCACCTCCCACCTCTATAATGGCTTTATAGGTGCACTGGAACAATCCTTCCTAAAATGCATTAAACTTTCGTTTACAAAGACGTGAAACTCACCGAGTGGTCAGGGGTGTTCACTGATATGCTCACACAAAAATCGCTGCAAAAGACACATTACAACAGGTTTTATCGTAGTTTTGTCCAACTCCATTGACTTGTATTAGATGTGCTGTGAGGTACGGTATTACTCCACGCCGGGAACTTTGTTTCTATTCTTGCAATTGGCAAAGGCGGATTATCGCCACCAAATGGGCTGGAGTGTCTATTATTCAAGCTCTCAATGGAAGAATATATGGGTGTGAGGCGTTTCGAAAAATAGGCCAGTGAACACCCCTGACCACTCGGTGAGTTTCACGTCTTTGTAAATGAAAGTTTAATGCATTTTAGGAAGGATTGTTCCAGTGCACCTATAAAGCCATTGTAGAGGTGGGAGGTGAAAAACAAACACCCAAAAATTCTCGGGGCAGCCGCATAAGTTCGAAATTTCAGTCAAAACCGTTCTATTTCACCATAAACAATCTGAAAACAGGGCTTTAAGTGTAAAATACCGAACTTGTCCTTTAAACATGAAAAAAGTCAGATTTTCATTATATGTCCCCTTTAAAGGAATGGTTCACCCTAAAATGAAACCAGACTAAAACCAAATCAATCAAAAGCCCCATTGACTTCCACAGTATTCTTTTTTCCTACTATGGGTGTCAATGGGGCTTTTAATCTGTTTGGTTACAATCATTCCTCTAAATATCTTCCTAAGTGCTCATCAGATGTAGTCTCAGCCTCAAACGTCACGCCCACAGACTGTTGGCTAAACGTCGGATGTTTTTCGTACACTTTTCTGGAAACCATGTGTGAATGTCAAAGTCGTCTTTGATTGGTTAAAATAAACCGGATTTCCAGGAGACGCGAGTGTCGTTCTATTGAGGAAGATAATCAGTTGTGTTCACGTGAATAATAATGACCAGTTATCATGATCAGCCAAACATTGGATTCTCAAAAATAAGTTCACGGCATAGATTTTCTAAAAGACATCCAAGAGTTTTGCTCGAGGCAGTTAGTGGAGTCAAAAAGTTTGATTCTCCTGAATTGCTTGTAGGTGTTACAAAGTGAAGCGATATGCTTTAAACAGACTTTTAATGGGAACGTCTCATTGGTGTGGCTGTTGATGAAGTGCACAACGTTGTTCTATGGGGAGTAATGTGGTTTATTTAGATGCTTTTCGGCTGGCTGGTTATTTTAATAACTGACTTGTTGCCAGCCAGCTCGTACGAAACGTGACGCTAGACGAAACAAAATGTGAGTGGTTGTTAGACATGACGGTCAAACAGCTCGTGGGCGGGCTTTATCCAGAAAAAGCAGCGAAAAACACAAGACTTGACTACATCAGATGTAACTACATAAGGGTGAGTAAATGATGACATCATTTTCATTTTTTAGGTAAACTTTTCCTTTTTAGGTAAAAAAAGGATTGTTGCATGCAACAAACACGTGCAATACATTTCCAAGCTGATGTCACATACCAGTGTTTCAAGGGGGAAAACACCCTAATACGTTTTTGTGCTGTAAATGTTGGCTGCCGATAGCATGAAATCATCAAATTCTGATTTTGTGTTATAAACGTTTCATTGGTACGTTGTTGGATCACCACATAAATCCCAACCCTGAAGCAGTTAAGAAGTATAATCACAGAAAAGGACAGCTCTGAAATCATCTCAAACCTTCTTCTGATGTGTGGAAGACTCTAAGGTACTGTCGTAATCGTGATGGAGATCCGAACAGGAGTCATCCGGGACCTCCTGTAGGCTGTTGACACTGCTGCTCTGACTGCCTGTGCTCACAGAGGTGCTGGGGATGGAGTGATTACTCCCCAAACTGTTCATCTTACAGCCCGCTTGCTCTCCATCCTGCACACACACACACATTATTCACCATCAGTATATATATATATATATTTTTTTTTTATTATTAATATTTTACAGGGCCTTGTATAAGAAAAACATTCACACCTTTAACAAAAAATATCTCCTTTGATTGAAACACGGTTTACACTAAAGTTATACAGCAGCGCACACTTTATAAGATCACTATAATTGAGTACAATATAAAATATATAGTTCTGTATAGTATATGGCCCTTTATGTATATAGTTCAGAATAGCATAGTGTGTGTAGTTTTGTGTAACTTTAGCTTAGTATACTACAGAATAGCTCAGTGTAGTATACAGTACACACATTAGGTTTAGTTCAGTATAGCATATCACTTTATATAGGGTGTATGGTTCGGTGTCTCTTATGTAGTTCAGTATAGTGTATAGTTCTAAGTACATTCTCAATACCTTCAGTGTGGTTAACTATAGCATACAGTACCGGGTAGTATACAGTATATAGGTCGGTACACTTTGTGTTATAGAATACAGTATATGATATAACATATCTTCCTGAAGTATACAATATATTTAATTTGTAATACCTTTAGTGTGGTTTAGAATAGTATATACTTCAGTACAGTATACAGTTCTGTATAACATATAGTTTCCTCAGTTATTCACCATATACTTCTAAATACCTTTAGTGTGTTTTAGTATAGTATATAGGTCAGTATAGTATATAGTTTAGTTTACCTTATGTGTAGTTAGTATATAGTTCTCTGAAGTATACAGTTTATAATTCTCAATATGTTCAGTGTGGTTCACTATAGTATACAGTACCGGGAAGTATACAGTATATAGTTCTGTATACTTTGTGTTATAGTATACAGTATATGATTCTGTATAGTTGAATATAACCTATGGCTTTCTGAATATACAATATATAATTCTCAATACCTTTAGTGTCGTTCACTATAGTATACAGTACCAGGTAGTATACAGTATATAGTTCTGTATACTTTGTTTTAAAGTATACATGTATAGTTCTGTATAGTTGAATATAACGTATAGCTTCCTGAAGTATACAGTATATAATTCTCAATACCTTTAATGTTGTTTAGAATAGTATATACTTCAGTACAGTATACAGTTCTGTATAAACTATCTTTCTAAGGTATTTAGTATATAATTCTCAATACATTTTGTGTCTTTCAGTATAGTATATAGTTTTGTCTATGTGTAGTTAGTAAATAGTTCTCTGAAGTATACAATATATAATTCTCAATACCTTCAGTGTGGTTCACTATAGTATACAGTACCAGGTAGTATACAGTATATAGTTCTGTATACTTTGTGTTATAGTATACAGTATATGATTCTGTATAGTTGAATATAACCTATGGCTTTCTGAATATACAATATATAATTCTCAATACCTTTAGTGTGGTTCACTATAGTATACAGTACCAGGTAGTATACAGTATATAGTTCTGTATACTTTGTTTTAAAGTATACATGTATATAGTTGAATACATATATAGTTGAATATAACATATAGCTTCCTGAAGTATACAGTATATAATTCTCAATACCTTTAATGTGGTTTAGAATAGTATATACTTCAGTACAGTATACAGTTCTGTATAAACTAGCTTTCTAAGGTATTTAGTATATAATTCTCAATACATTTTGTGTCTTTCAGTATAGTATATAGTTTTGTCTACCTTATGTGTAGTTAGTAAATAGTTCTCTGAAGTATACATTATATAATTCTCAATACCTTCAGTGTGGTTCACTATAGCATACAGTACTGGGTAGTATACAGTATATAGTTCTGTATACTTTGTGTTATAGTATAGAGCTTCTTGAAGTATACAGTATATAATATATAATTCTCAATACCTTTAGTGTGGTTTAGAATAGTATATACTTCAGTACAGTATACAGTTTTGTATAATCTAGCTTTCTAAGATATTTAGTATATAATTCTCAATACTTTTAGTGCGTTTCAGTACAGTACATAGTTCTGTTTACCTTATGTGTAGTTAGTATATAGTTCTCTGAAGTATCCAGTAAATAATTCTCAATACCTTTAGTGTGGTTCACTATAGTATACAGTTCCAGGTAGTATACAGTATCATGTGTACTTTGTGTTATAGTATACAGTATATAGTTCTGTATACTTTGTGTTATAGTATACAGCTTTCTGAAGTATACAGTATATAATTCTCCAATACCTTAAGTGTGGTTCAGAATAGTATATACTTCAGTAAAGTATACAGTTTTGTATAATCTAGCTTTCTAAGATATTTAGTATATAATTCTCAATACTTTTAGTGCGTTTCAGTACAGTACATAGTACTGTTTACCTTATGTGTAGTTAGTATATAGTTCTCTGAAGAATACAGTATATAACTCTCAATACCTTTAGTGTGGTTCACTATAGTATACAGTTCCAGGTAGTATACAGTGTCATGTGTACTTTGTTTTATAGTATACAGTATATAGTTCTGTATACTTTGTGTTATAGTATACAGCTTTCTGAAGTATACAGTATATAATTCTCAATACCTTTGGCGTGTTTCAGTACAGTACATAGTTCGGTTTACCTTATGTGTAGTTAGTATATAGTTCTCTGACGTATACAGTATATAATTCTCAATACCTTTAGTGTGGTTCACTATAGTATACAGTTCCAGGTAGTATACAGTATCATGTATACTTTGTGTTATAGCATACAGTATATAGTTCTGTATACTTTGTGTTATAGTATATAGTTCTGTATACTTTGTGTTATAGTATTAAGCTTTCTGAAGTATACAGTATATCATTCTCAATAACTTTAGTGTGGTTCAGAATAGTATATACTTCAGTACGGTATACAGTTCTGTAACTATGCTAAGCTACACAGAAAGTATAGTATAGTGTAGTTTACTTTTTAATGTACTTTAGTAAATTGTTCTTTATACCTTCTATATAATATAGTGCAGTATAAATTATATATTTTTCTATACCTTCAGTGTGGTTCATTATAGTATATAGTTCAGTGTAGCATACAGTATGTAGTTCTGTATACCTTTTGTGTAGCTCAACAATTAATGTAGTTTACTTTTAATTTTAGTAATTCTTTTGTATATCGTCTATGTAGTTTGGTATAATATGGTACATACTTTAGTACTTTCGGTACCTGTTGTGAAGCTGCATCCTCTGTCTGTCTAAGTGTGGATTTAGTTTCAGTCTGAATACATCAGAGTCAAATTACTTTATGTAAACATTAAAGCATGTATGGCAAGCATTTGTAACACAACGCAAATATTTAAACAAATGAAACAGATGTCTGTGTTGACAATCTGTCATCATCTGCGTGCGTATGTAAAACTTGTATAATAGTGATTATTCATGATGAGTACTGAAAAATAGTATGAAACCATGCACCAACTTTAACAGGGGACCTTCATTTCCAATACCCACCTCCTCATCCTCCTGTGACTCCCCCATGGGGCTGTTATGTTTCTCTTGGAAGAGGATTTTCTTCATTTTACGATATTGCAGGTTGTCCAGCTCTCTGACCGCATCCTTTGTCCTCTGGATGAGGTCGATCAGGACCCGAGGAGGACGGTCTCTTCTTACAAAGTCGTGCTGGAGACAGACAAGAGGGGTGTGTGAACGCTGCTATTTTGAAGCACAATGACACGGTCAAGGCAAATGCAAAGCAACAAGTGATGATCAAACGTGAAAACATCTTTGCATTCTAGGGTACGAAGAGTAAAGTGTTTATTTGTCAGGCCCGTCTTCACTTTATTTCAAGAAAACAGCTATTTCCGGATAAACGTTGGGGGATTGCGCATGATGCAATTCAACCGCCATGAAGTAAACTCACAGTTTCAATCCTCACAGCACGCTGGATTTCTCTAAATGTGTTCTGAATTACGTCATTTCATGTTTGTCCTTTGCTCACTAGAGGGCGCTCACGTGTAATATGGCCTTGAGTGGACATATGGCATGTGGAGAAGGTTTTTCTTACATGCTTGGCTAAATGAGGACTTGATCTCATGTCTCAAATGAAAACAAGAACACAAGCCCACGTGCACGCATGTTAACCGGTCTCCCACAATTGTGCTCCGACAACCACAAACCAAGAATTAATTGGGCTTTCCTGTTCTTTCCACTGCCTGGGCCGACTGTAGTCATTTATTTATTTGGGAGAAAACGTTTGGAATAACGATCCGAAATCAAAATTATTCCCATTCCCAGCCGTGCTTAAACATCTACCCTAAGCTTTCTTTTCGGACTGTTGACCTCAACTTTTGTATCTTGAAACTCATGCATTTTAATCAACCCTAAATCCCTAAAGTCCTACAACCTGTCTGAAGTGGGCTTGCTCATTTATATTGGCCTGTTTATGAATGTTGCCATCATTTGATGAACTGCTGCAGGAGCATTGTTCTGGTTTACATTTAGTTTGGTATTAAAACTAATAAAAAACATTTTTATCAGTCATTCGACCACATCAGGTTATACATTTTTTGGAAAGGAACTGCACTTTAGCCACAAATACACAATGCACATAATGTTTTTCATGTGTTGAACGTGGCTTTGCAGAAGGTGGCTTTCACCCATTAAACTTTAGTTGGTGGTTAGATGGTTACAGCTGGGCTTTCTGATGATAACATACTGTAGATAAGCATTTGCCACTACAGACATCTGTGACCAACCGGCACGAGAGGAAACTAATCTATAGGATTATCCCTTTAAAATTACATAATCTGAAGTCTTGCAGACAGCCAGGCCCAATAGTGGCTGATAGTACTTTCTCCTTCTCTATCAATTTGACCCAAATGTATTTGGATATAACAAGAGTGAGCACTCCTATTACTATGAATATACACTGTAAAAAATACTTTGCTGCCTTAAAATTTATTGTGGAATCAACTCAGATTTACAATTCATTTCAACTTACTATTATTTATCTTGACTAGAGATGTGTTGTTATAACTACAGGTGAGTTGTTATAACTTATACATTTAAGTTGACTTTTCTCAACTATATTTTATAAGTTGTGACAACTAATTTCTGTTGACATGACTTGTAAATTTGAGTTGATATAACAAAAAATTTTAAGGCAGCAAAGTTTTTTTTACAGTGTAGGACGCTCAATATGGTGACTCAAAGGTCCCGCCTTTCCGTTAAAAGAACCAATCATCAATCGAAAAAGAGACGATTCACCGAGGGACCTCAAAAAAGGTGTTTTTTACAAAATACAAACACAAAATGAAAAAACAAAATTATATTGCATGACCAGTGTTGGAGAAAATTTCTTTTAAAAGTAATGCATTACAATGTTAAGTTACCAAAAAAGTAACTAATTGTGTTATTTAGTTACTTTTCATGGAAAGTAATGCTTACATTACTTTTAAGTTACTTTTGCGTTACTTTTTCTTACCTGGCTGAGGTTTGATCTCTTTCAGGCCTTGCAGGTGTTTTTATGATCGCAAAAATGTCAAGCTCTGACCTGCCATCTCCGTTTCTGACTCAAACTGTTCCCGCACAGGCGCACAGAGTGCGTAATTCTACGTTTATATGTTCAGTTTAACTCTTTCACCGCCATTGACAAGATATCTCGTCAATTAAGAGAAAACGCTTCCCCGCCAATGACGAGATTTTCCGTCTTTCCGCAATACCGCTATTATCCACCAGGTGGCGCACCTCCGCAACTTATACAACCCGGAAGTAGCGCCTCATGTGAAGAGAAGAACTCCGTGTATGTTTTAAAGATCGCTCTGCATTTTATCTCCATCAAAAGTCCTTCGCAAAAATTTAATTATCTCAGCTTTTAGCTCAAAATTGGGTGTTTTTGAAGAAACCTACCCATGTTTGAGAGGTGATTACAAGAGAACTAATGAAGGTAGGATGAAACGGGTTTTTTGTTTGAAAGCAGAGGGTCTGTTCTTTTATCTGATATATTGTACGTTTATATATTCAAAGAAGAACATTTTCTGGAAGGCATTAAACTTTTATGAAAATCATGAAAAGTGCTGGCGCTGGCTGGCAACTTTTTTTAAAAATGCTGGCGGGGAAAGAGTTAATACATTATTTTAAGTACTTTATTTTTTTTATTGTATTAATTAAACTGAAAGTAACTCGCATTACTTTTTTAAAAAAGTTACTCAGATATCAATTTGTACTTTTATAAAGTAATGCGTTACTTTACTCGTTACTAAAGTAATATTAATACGCAATGCACGTTACTTGTAATGTGTTACCCGCAACATTGTGCATGACATTCTTTTAAGTACATAATTTTATTTTTAAATTGAATTAATTAAACTGAAAGTAACTCGCATTACTTTTTTAAAAAAGTTACTCAGATATCAATTTGTACTTTTATAAAGTAATGCGTTACTTTACTCGTTACTAAAGTAATATTAATACGCAATGCACGTTACTTGTAATGTGTTACCCGCAACACTGTGCATGACATTCTTTTAAGTACATAATTTTATTTTTAAATAGAATTAATTAAACTGAAAGTAACTCGCATTACTTTTTTTAAAAAAGTAACTCAAATATTAATGTGTACATTTATAAAATAATGAGTTACTTTACTCGTGACTAAAGTAATATTATTACGTAATGCACGTTACTTGTAATGTGTTACCCCCAACACTGTGCATGACTGAAAATAAATAATATATATTTTTCATGACTAAAAAAACTGTCCGGAGGCGTTGCGAACATGGCTGCCTAGTTGCACAACTCCCTAAAGGGACTTTGTTCGACTTCTACACGTCAAGATTTGAGGTGGATTTAGACATTGCATGAGATTAAGACAGCAGTTGGGAACGGCAAATTATGGGAATATCTGTAAGTGCTAAACACAGATTAGTGACCTCTTTTTCATTTTAAGAAGCTTGGAAAAGCCTTCTTGAAGTATTAGCATAGAAAAGAAGGCAAAGAAAGTGGGTCGGAATATATTTCAACCTATGCTTATGTATCCCATCTGCCCCTGGGCCGCCCACCCCTAAGGGCCGCCCTGAGGGTGTTAAATAGCACTGGGTAGTTTGTGCCTGGCGTGACACAAAGCTCTTAGTGCTAAATAGGATTACTTGCGTCCACCAATGAGATCAGGCGTAACCTGTAACATGCACCCACACCAACAGACCCATACAGAGCGCAAACACAAACAAACACAATCCCTAACAATCACTTATTCAGAACGACAACCCAAAGCCAACAATCACCAATATCCCAACTGCAGTGCTACACACTGTACCGCAAATTTATTTCGGTGATGATATAAATCCGTACGCCTCCGACCACAGCACGATATCACGAACATTAGTCACCACGCAGCCAATATGTCCACCTACAGCCCTGCTGATTCAGTTGAGAGAAAGTCATGGTTATATTAGTAACGTTAGACACACCATCCAAAATTTCTCCTGCTTTTATTAACCCTCTAAGGATGTAGATGGCACAGGAAGGGAGCGAATCGAAAACAGCAGAATGACATGAGCTGTGGGTTGAGTGCTTGGCTGTGCATATGAAAACGTGTGCGCGTGAGTCAGCAGGGATGGATGAGTAAGGAACCCACTGTTAAGAGAACAGGAAGTACTGATATGGCAAGAGGAAGTCTGCTCACCAACCGAAAAGGGGCGTCTTTGAGCGCGTCTGTGAAAGCTGTAAAGTTACGAAATTACACATGCTGATGAAATAAGGATAATGAACATGGGTTTTTTTTGCATTACTGAAACAGTAACAAAATCAAGTGTTCAAGAAGAACACTCACTTTGAAATATATTACTCCATGTGTTTTTATAGCTACCTATAAATATATATTAGGGATGGCGAAAACGAAAAATTTTCTTGACCGGCCACCGAGCCTCATTGGCCGGTTGAAACCGGTTAACTGATAGGCCTATTAATTTAAAATATGCTATGCTATTTAAAATAAACAGCCATTTCGAGCCGCGCCTGCAATTTCGCAACTCGCATCTCTCTGCGCTCTGCCTCCGGCTCACACACACACAGACCTCACAATACTTTTTAAATCCCCTACAGCGCGAAACATGAGTCCCGCAAACGGCGCCGTGCTTAGTTTCGAAATAGTTTAGGTACTAGGTGATCGCGTTGAACTTGAAAATAAAGGTGTTTGTGAAGCTCATTTGAAAATTGCCGCGGCTCATTTAATAAAATGACAGCTCAGAGACTGCGCTTTAGTTTGGGGTAGTAATATTAAAGACATAGGATGATCATCATCACCTTTTCTGTTACCACTGAAATATAGATGTAATGTATTTCCAAATCTAAACCCATCTTATGCGGAATGTTGCCTAATAGACTGCAACACGATAAAACCAATGGATTAAACGGGCACCTTCAGAATGTGTAAAAGCACCGGCCAAAGCAGGTCTCGCACTGTTTTTGTTCTAGAACAAATGCAGCAAAGATATTTAATGCTTGTATGAGGCATATAGGCCTACGCTGAGTTTTATTTATTTATGATGAGGTGCGTTCTAATTAACAATGCAATGCAAGTGAACGCGCAGTGCCGGCGCCTTCATGCACGGACCGGTAATTATATACTCTGCTATATTTGCTTTCTATTTAATAAATACATGCATTTGGTTGATTAAACATTTATTAAAATTAAGATACAATTTATACAAAACGAAATTCACTTCAAAGAAATGCTTTCTACAAAGCAAAACTTAATAAAGTGGTAAAAATCATGGCTGAGGATTTACAGAAACAAAACTTCTGCACTTTACTGTTAGCCTAAAAGACATAAATGTTAATAATTTGGAACACAACCAGGAGAGACTTTAATTTTAATTATTGTATTACTGTATTTTATTTACTATTCGAATAAAGGAATTTATCAAAAAATAGCCTGTAGCATTTACTTTTCGCAAACCTTGTGAACATGCGAAACCAAAAGCAGTGACCTCGCGCCAAATTTTTTTTATTGGTTTATAAAGTACAAACAGACCAGTTATGAAAAACTGAGTGTGAGGGATTTGTTCACTTCACACAAAAAGATCTTGGAAAGAAAGAGATGACTAACTGTAGTAGGGTTTAGTCCACTGTCTATAATAGCCTAATTTACAGATCCTTTTTTTAACCGACAACCGACAACTTTGACCGGTTAACGTTGATACGGTCAACCATCGGTCAAACGGTCATCGGTTAACATCCCTAATATATATATCTTTTTTTTATTATCTAACTTTTGCTAACTTGCTTAGGAAACTTGTGAAGATACATTATAGTCTTATAATAATAATAATAATAATGGGTTAATTTCATTATTCTGCAAAATAACAAAAATGACATTTTCTTTATCCGTATTCTCTCTTTCACAGTAAAAAAATTTCTAAACGTACCTAAAACAAGACTCAATTGGGATTATAAAAAAACACTGCATATAGACAATACATTGCAGTACATATGAAACAAATGTTGTATTCAGCATATGAAGAGTTTGGTTCCAAAATGCTATAAACACCATTTATTAATAAAAAAAAATAGTTACCGCCAAAATTCTTCATTTTATTCCAAACCGCGACAAACGCCAGTCCTCCTCAGCAGAATGCAATAAATCCCCTTAACCAATCACAGCGCGCCATTCCACGCATTGTAAACAATAATGGTGACGCTTTGAATACACATGGAATCCTAGTTTTCCTTTTTTATTTTATACTTCGTGAGCAATAAACAAACTAAATCAAAATAGTAATGGGGTTTTAATGAACCAATCACAGTGCTTGCGGTTGTAAAAAATTTGGCGAGGTGCACGTCAGGCTACGCATAACCTACAGTGTAGAACCTACGCACAATTATAAATTACACTTTAAATGTAGCTCAACATACCTCCACCATTGAAGTATTTTTAAACAAATATTTGTTTTTGTTCATCTGAAGAAAGGAAATCATGAACATTTGGGATACCATGAGGGTGAGAAAATTCTTAGAGATTATTCACATTTGGTTGAATTGTTCCTTTTATAGATGATATATAACACAGATTATGCATGTAAAGAAAGAAGCATTAGCTGTCACATGTTTGTGCAGTGTAGGCTACTGCATGTTTCCGGCCTATGACACTTGTCAGCGTAAATATAACCCCTGTTTTACAAGAGTATGTTGCCTAGCCACAATCTCATGTGTTTAGGATCGTGACTCAAAGTGAGAAATCTATATGACAGAAGCGTGTGGGCTCTAGGAAGCCTTAGCGATGCATGTGAGTGACTTTATGTGTGACATGAACATCATGTGTATGAGATTACTCACCCGCAGGAGCTCGGCTGAGGAGGGTCTATCCTGAGGAATCTTTAATAGGCAGTAGTCAACGAAACTCCGGAATGCATCCGACCTTTGCAAAATAAAACAACAAATGGAGTTACATGCCAAAGTTTTGTCCAGAAAAAACAGTATAATAGTAACAATAACATCAATAACAGTAATAGTGATAGTAATTATAAAAGTAGTAGTAGTATACATAATAAGAACAGTGATGCTTTTGCTTCACAGACACCACTAATAAATTAAAAACATTACTGAAGGATTTTCAAAATCAACATAACTTGCAATACATTATACGTTCCACATTTCGGGAAAAAAACTAACAGGATATGCATTAAGAAACAAGGAGTCTTAGATTTTTTTCATTATTTTATAATAAATATATATTATTAAGGAGTTTATTTTTCACTTAATAATGATAAATAACATGCCCAGCTGTATTTCGGATTTCATAAACAATTTTTTTTTTATATCTAAACAGTGTTCGAATTATGTCACCGCTTATGGGGGGTCCTCTAGCTAAGCCCCACCCCCCGGTCAAGCTCCACCCCCCTCATTATAGGGTCGCTGTGATTTCACAACGTAAGATGTGATCGTCCTTGATCAACAATCATCTGATCCTGGTTTTAATCAAAGAAACCCCAAATTACCCTTAACTCAAACTCTAAAAAAAGTTTACCCCTCAAATTAGTGTGAAACACTGCCAAGGGCAGAACTTTTAAACAGAATAGGGGTGAAATAGGGTGGACTCATTCTTAAATTACATAATTTTACTATATAGTAGTGGTTAAATGGATGATTACATTGCGTTTTTTGCGTCATAGATTGAATAATTTTCGGATCAGCAAAACTGGAAATTATGAGCATATAAAAATAGAAAAGAACAAAGTTACAAATAAAGCAAGATCTAACAGTAGTATTTAGGTACATAAATAGAATCAAATGAATAATAACACTGTCTTCTTCACTGTATAAATTACATATAATTAATCTTTTTAAAGATGCATAATTTTAAAGATAGTTATCATGCCACCAGGTTGAAGGTTGCTGTCCCCAGCACTCACAGCAGCCCCATTCGCGTAATTTGCGGGTGGTATGCGTCCCCACCGCTTTATGACCAAGTTGATTGTGCCCCAACTTCCGACCACGAAGTAATTCTTGCGTTCATAATCATAATTAGGGTCCATATTCATTTAAAACGCATGGACAACGCATGACGCACCGCCGCCTTCTGCTTTTCAAAGCGGTCGCCTGTGAACACGAGTTTTGTTTTAGACGCGTCTATATTTGAGTGCACTTGCTGCACGTTTAGATTTAAAATAAACTTGAGCGCAACTTGATACCTTGATAAAAGGTAAATGTAAATGTAAAAAAAGGTAAAAATCTACCGGTAAGTTATATATGTAACAATGATTAATCTATTAATAGTTATTCTTCATCTATTTCATGCAAACGCTAGGGGAAAAAATATAGGGGAAAACATTTGTTCCTTTTCAGCAGTTGATAACTTGATAAAAGGTAAATGTCGTATTTTTTATATCTACCGGTAAGTTATATATATGTAACAATGATTAATCTATTAATAGTTATTCTTCATCTATTTCATGCAAAACGCTAGGGGAAAAAATATAGGGGAAAACATTTGATCCTTTTCAGCAGTTTTTGAATAAGTTTAATTGAATAATATTAAAATACCTTATGGTAGGGCTGCATGATTATGGCAAAATCATAACTGTTTTTAGACTATTTGCATTGAATTGGAAATGATATTTTTGGAAAATATATTAATTGCAAGGCTGCAAAGAATAGTGCACTGAGGATTTAATTATATTATTTTAATATAGTCAGTGGTGAACTAAAGTGGGCCGGTCTAAGACATGAAACTCCAGGGCTGAAAATGAGTCCCACTTCGGCCCTGCATGTTACATTTTTCCAAGGTTTAAAAAAACACATGCAAAAGATACTTTCTACAAATAATTATTTATTTCTGAAAGATGTGTAGTTGAGCGATAGGCTAAGTCAGGGGTTCCCAAACTTTTTTTCCTGCGCACCCCCTTCTATGTCCCAACCGGGTTGGCGCACCCCCATTTTAAAAAAAATCCAAAAAAGCTTTATTTTCTCACCATCAATACTCATGTTTAATCATGCGCAAATAACCAAGGGCCGGTTGCACTAGCCGGATGTTAAGAAGTTGGGTGTAATAGTCCTACGTCAGGCTTAGCTACGTCCAACATTGTGAAAAATATTTACGCCTATTGCACCATCTGAAACTACGCTCAGCGTAGATGATGCGCGCCCCCGTGTATGCGTTTAACCACTGTGATATTTAGACGCCATTCGAGTTTACTATGGTAAAAAACTTACACTTACTGCCGTCAGCTAATAGATGACATATGAGAGGTTTCCTCATGTTTACCAGTGCGTCACGTGCAGACCCATCAAACACATTGACGAAAGCCTTTACTGTTCGCACAAAAGGTGTATAATAGTTTGCAGATTCATTATAACAGCTCAAGTTTCAAACAAAATTAAATGAAAGCTTTTAATAAGTTCTCTACAGTAAGTATTTATGTATTTTATATATAATTCATTGGCGGTCTCTTTACCATGCATGAAAACACATTGCTCGCGTATCCTGTGCCCATGTCTCGTCACATTTCATTAGTTCTATTTTTGCCATAAAAAAGTCTCTCTCTCTTGGTCCCTCTCCTCCTTCGTGACTAACAACTTTATCATAAGACGTCCCACATGACAGTTTCCCTGATTTCAGTCAGTTAAGCATATTTATAATATATATGGAATGAATGAAACGAGTTGGCACGCATATAGCGGCTGCAGTGCATAACAGAAGAGCAGTGCGTAGAAAAAGACAGCAGCTGTCTTCTACGTTTCTATCAAAAACTAATAAATTATAGTTTTTTATTTAAAATAAAAGCGATTACAAAGGAAATGTTTACTGTTCATTTTTTTATTTATTTATTGTATGGAAAAATCCCACTTAAAGAAACAGACCGCCATTACATTTTTCCTCTCGCGCACCCCCTGGTGGCAGCTCGCGTACCCCTGGGGGTGCGCGTACCACACTTTGGGAATCCCTGGGCTAAGTATTAAAGAGACTATCATTTAAGCGTGATTTCTTCTGCTTTTCTAATAAAATATTTTGTGTGACTGGGTTGACCAGCCGTCAGTCTGAGTGGATAGCTTTGCCACTGTTATGAAATAATTGTTTGAGAAGATTAAAAAAAAAAACCCTTACACCTAAAGATTACTAAAGATTCTTACCGCAACTGAGGTAAAAAATACTCCACACGCAGATAGAGACATTAACTCGTCTGTCAATTCCTCCAGAAAACAGCATGAGGCGCACTTGCGAGTTTCTTTATTTCGGACAGAAGTCATTTGAATTATTTTATTGCGAAATTGGGACAAATAATGGACAGTATCGCTTTGTGACACGCAAAATGAGGATTTTAAATTTATGTAGTATTTTAATTTTAATAAAAACCAGGGGACCCCCCTAATTTATATTTTTGTGCTTTATGGGGGGTCCCTTAAGGCTTATAGGAGGTCCGGGACCCCCCCAGACCCCCTTCAATTCGAACACTGTATCTAAATGACAACCACAGTTCACCCTATATAATACTAACATCACATTGTACCTCTGACACTGAAAAAATTGAGGAAAGAAACTGAAAGAATCTGAGGGACTTGTGTGTGTGCGACTGTGCGCACTGTGTGTCACTGTGTGATGCACCGATGTATCGGCCGCCGATATTTATCGGCCAATTTTTGATGAATTTGAAACCATCGGCATATCGGCAATAGCACAAGAAAGGCCGATACCGATTGTTTATTAATTAACTGCGTAAAGAAATCCATTATATGTAGAAAATGAGTTAATGTTGTTAATAAAATAAATGCTGAATAGCAAAAACCACCTTTGAAGGTTGTCATGCTGTCTTATTATATTTGTTTTAGCTTAATTTTTGCCTCTCTTATTATGTTGGTCAGTTAAATGTTATTTAGATCCAATCCATGTTCAGTAAAAATAATTTGATGCAGAAATAAACTTGCAAATAGACCAACTGTATAGTATTGTATACAAGTGTTTAATATCGGTATCGGCCAGAAGTTGTATGTTTAAATCTGTATCAGCCCAAAAAATCCTATCGGTGCATGTATATATATAATTAAATTATTTATTTATTTATTTTTTATTTAATTTATAAAAAAAAATTATGCATAAATATTTTTTTCCTAAATGTATACATGCATGTGTGTATTTATATATACATAATAATTACACACAATACACATACAAAAATATTATGTAAACACAAACTTTTATTTTGTATGCTATTAATCACAATAAATTTTTTGACAGTGCTAATTATTTTATAATAAATATTTTTTATAAAAAAATTAAAAAGTTTAATTAGATAAAAAGTTTGCACAGATGAATTTCTGATTTCATATCAATTGTATTTATTTAAAGAAATCACAGGGTGGATTTAGGTTTATTGGAACACTTTTTGCCATTCATCTCAATGTCCATCAACCTAAGTTCATAGGTTCGTATATGTATGGATTTATAATACGTATATGTATGGATTTATAATACGTATATGAATGGATTTATAATACGTATATATGTGGATTTATAATACACACACACATATACATACACATATACACATATATATACATACATACATACATACGTATATATGTATATATGTATATATGTGTGTGTGTGTGTGTGTGTGTGTGTGTGTGTGTGTGTGTGTGTGTGTGTGTGTGTGTGTGTGTGTGTGTGTGTGTGTGTGTGTGTGTGTGTATATATATATGTATATATGTATATATATGTGTGTGTGTGTGTGTGTGTGTGTGTGTGTATGTATATATGTATATATGTATATATGTATATATATATGTATATATGTATATATATGTGTGTGTGTGTGTGTGTGTGTGTGTGTATGTATATATGTATATATGTATATATGTATATATGTATATATGTATATATATATGTATATATGTATATATATGTGTGTGTGTGTGTGTGTGTGTGTGTGTGTGTGTGTATATATATATGTATATATATATATATATATATGTGTGTATGTATGTATGTATGTGTGTATGTATGTATGTATGTATGTATGTATGTATGTATGTATGTATGTATGTATGTATGTATGTATGTATGTATATATATATGTATATATGTATATGTATATATATATATATATGTATAGATTTTGTGTTTTTTGGAACACTTTGACATTGAGATAAATGTGTCCCAATCAACCTTGATTCATCCTATATAATCTCTCTTTGTCTCAGAATTCATGAAAGTAGTGTGAAAATCTCTCCTCTATATCCGAAAAAATGATATCAGAGATTGCTAAAGTAACTTTGTTTTGTGTGTCAAATAAAATTCTGGTACATCAAGACGACCTTTCAATTTTGAGATATATTGACCAGGTAAATTTGCTTTAAAGACCAATAAGCTCTTATAGCTCTGATTTACAGTAGGTCATAGTGCAGGCAGGAACTGAACGTTTCCTTGTGTAATGCAAGCAAGTTCAGACTTTGTAAAGAATCGCCAGATACAAGGTCAGGGTTATTGCGTAAGACTTACAAAGGATCTGTGTTTGTTAAAGTGAGAGTGAAGCGAGTGGTCGAGAAAGCATGTGTTTGAGGAGTAGGAGTATGCGCACGTGTACATATCTATACGAGTGAGTCAACCGCTGTTTGTTTGAAGGTTAGTTCAGGTTGAGGTGGTGCGATTGTGTTGATTGATACTCACCACTCATTGGACTGTAAGGTGGGAGAGTCGTTTTGAGCGATGTGGTACAAGGCACTCATAGCGTTCATGTTGAAGAGAGGAGGCTTGCGTTCAGCTGGAAAACAGCAGAGAAAACAATCAAATGTAAATGACAAACCAATGTAAAGATTTTAAATAATTTTTTATATTCAAAGTAATGCAAAACATTGATAAAATTATTTGTGTTTTAAATGGTTTCCATACTTTACTGCAAGGGACGCAGATAAATTGGGGGGTCTCGTATTTTGCACCTATTAGGGCCTTTTTAAAGTGTACCGCCCCAGTGACAGCTATAGTGCATATTTTGACAATTTTTTCCTAACTGATTAAACGGTAAAGAAGACATATAGCTGACATTTATCGAAAATAAACAAATATTTTATTTGATGTGTAGACACAAAACTGACCCAGCTCAATGCAGGTGATCCCCAGTGACCAGACGTCCACCTTTCCCTCATACTGGCCCTCATCCATGGCTAAAATCACTTCTGGAGCCATCCTGTGTGAACAACACACATGTTAATGTTTCATTAACCCAGATTCAATCTGATGTGGTGTCTCGCTAACACGTGAACAGTTACTGACCAGTATGGAGTTCCCACAAAGGAGTTGGCAGGTGAGGCGACGGAAGCGGATCCAAAATCAGCCAGTTTGACCTGACCGGGTTCTGTCAGCAGAATATTTCCAGCCTTCACATCTCTATAGGATAACACAGACCATATGAGCTGAAAATGGTATTTATGACACAGGCCTATTGTAGTTATACACAATGAAATTTCTTTGTAATGCTAAACCAGCTTCTATGGCTTTGTTTAGGGCGAGAGCCAGATGTAATGATTAAGAATAAAACTAAATGCTATTCCAATAAAAACATAAAACCACATCAAAAGTATAAGCAGAATAAAACAAGTTTGCATTATTTTGTTTGCAGTATTTAAATGTATGTATACATGGATAAAAATATTTGGTATTAAGCAGTTTAATTGAAAAAAATAGAGGAATGCAAATGCAGTTTTTGTTAAATAATGACACGCCATGTGTCACGTGCTGTTGTTCTGATGTTGTGTTTCAAAGAGGGTGTACTTTCTTTTTCATTGTATACATGTACACACACAAATGCATATATTCTAGAACTGAACAATATTAAAGGGGGGGATTGATATACAATAACATGCTAAATGATGCAGTATATAGTGTAATTTGATTAGCGCAATACGATAATGCTATATGATAATGCCTTTTTTCTACAATTCTTTTGAACTTTATTAAAATAGAGTTAAAAACCGTATTTAAAAAAAATTATCAATCATACGCTTGGTGATTGTTGATCATCCCTTTGCTAAAACTTTGACTATAAACGACCTTTTAAAATATTAAAATCATTTCACTATTTCAAACTATTGTGGTATGCACATTTATGAAATTGATGTTAATTCAATGTATTGTTCAACCCTAAAACATACACTGTAAAAAAGATTTGTTGGTTCAACTTAAGGGGACATTTCACAAGACCTGTAGATGTAAAATAAATCTTTGGTGTATGTGAATTTTTTGCTCAAAATATTATCATATAGCATGTTAAAATTGCCACTTTGTAGGTGTGAGCAAAAATGTGCCGTTTTGGGTGTGTCCTTTAAAATGCAAATGAGCTGATATCTGCACTAAATGGCAGTGCTGTGGTTGGATAGTGCAGATTAAGGTGCAGTATTATCCCCTTCTGACATCACAAGGGAAGCCAGATTTTAATGACCTATTTTTTTCACATGCTTGCAGAGAATGGTTTACAAAAACTAAGGTTACTGGGTTGTAGATATTCACATTTTCTAGTTTGAGAGAAGCACTGGGGACCCAATTATAGCACTTAAACATGAAAAAGTCCGATTTTCAGGATATGTCCCCTTTAAAGTAAGTTACCTGGTTGCCTTAAAATAAAAAATAAAATATTAGTTAACTCAAAAGTTACCAGGAAACTTTTTTAAGTAGAACTAACTTATTTTACAGTGTACTGTCTAAGATCAGGGGTCTCCCGCGGGCACCAGGTTTCCTGCATGGGCCCTGTGAGTTGCCCGCCAAACCACATTCTACTGATAGCAATTTTAATATTTATTAATTACATATTTTTTTATATTAGCCTGGCTTCTTTTATGCATGTTAACATTTTAAACAATGATAAAATATATCAACAAGTAAAAGCTATATCAAAAAAGTATCCCTCCAGATTGTTTTATCCATTGTAATAGCACTTGCTCACAAAAAGGTTGGAGACCCCTGGTCTAGATACTATATACTGTACATAAATATAGTTAACTCAAAAAAGTTTTGTAAAAAATTTTCTGTCAACTAATCTTAAGTATTTTGAATTTAAATGTTAAAGGAACCAGGTAACTTCATTAAGTTGAGCCAATATTTTTACAGTGTGCTGTTTAGATCAGTGGTCTCCAACATGGTGCCCACGGGCACCAGGTTGCCCACACAGAGTCTGTGAGGTGCCCGCCAAAGCACATTCTACCAATAGCATCAATTTTAATATTTAATTATTACGTATGTTTTATATTAACTTGGTTACTTTTTTATGTATGTTAACATTTTAAACAATGATAAAACATAATCAACAAGTAATCTAAAATAAAATCAACAAGTAAACCATAAACGTTTACTAGACTATATTAAAAAAGTAGCCCTCCAGATTGTTTTATCCATTGTGGTAGCCCTTGCTTACAAAAACGTTGGAGACCCCTGGTCTAAGTACATATACTGTATAAAAATACTTGACACACACACACAAAGCAGTTTGGTGAATAACTGTCATGCTGAGGTAAGCGGACACAGTTAGGGATTAAAGTTAAAGATTTATCTGTCATGCGTCCACGCCTGCTGAAGAAGCTGAAGAGTAAACGGATATCTGTTAGATGACGACTCACCTGTGGATCATGTTATGGGAATGTAGGTAAGCCAGTCCTAGCAAGGCACCATGGGTAATGGCAGCAATTTCAACCTCTTGCAGCGGCTTCTTGTGAACTGGTCAAAGAAACATACAGATGTTTTAACATGACACCATAAAACGTGTCCTGAAATTACACATTTTTGTTGTTGTTTCACATGCACGTGGCATTCAAACCAAAAATATAAACAACTGTAGTCATCTGATGCTTTGTGAACTGACAATGCAACTTTTTGGTACCTGATCCGACCCACAGACGAGGATGGAGAATGTGATTGGAAAACAGCTTTGAATTAAACAGATGTTGGCAAAATGACTCAAACAATGACATAATGGAGAGTCGAACTGGAATTTCTGAATTCTTCATTCACGCGCACACAAAGCGATAATTGAAACCAACAGTCTATCATTAAAGTCGTGGATGTTGCCATGACAACCAATGAAGGAAACAAAAACATGAAAGCGATGGTGGTTCGATAGTGACATTCTAAAAAAAACACACAATGGCTATTATAATGTTTCTGAGATGCGGTAAATAAAGACCTTCAATGCAGAAACAGCTCCAATAATTACTTTGTAAGTTTGTGTCGAACTTGCGCGAGTGGTTTAGTTAGTATAAAGCGAGATTGAGATGTAAACTCACCTTCTAACAAGTCTGATGCAGAGCCCAGACAATACTCCATCACAAGCTAAATAAAAAAGTAAGGACAAGGAGTAAAAAGGCACGTTTGCCCCAGGGAATCTTGAATTGAATTTAAAGTAAAAGCATTATTAGATGCATTATTAAAGCAATATGGCAGTACGAACCCAAGCTGTGTTGTCCTTCAAGTAGCAGCCTTTGTATTCGATAGTGTTTGGATGCCGCAGCAGTTCCAAAAACTTTACCTCTTTAATAATGTCCTGCCACTTCTAAAGAAAGTAATCCAAGAAAACACGCACACACCGACGAAGATGGACCATTAGTTTCTCAATGACCAAGACATAGACTGATAACTTGAAGGGATAGTTCACCCAAAAATAAAAATTCTGACATTTACTTGCACTTAAAGGAAAACACCACTGTTTTTTAATACTTTACTATGTTCTTACCTCAACTTAGACAAATTAATACATACTTATATTTTTTCAATGCATGCACTTAATCTTTGTACAGCGTGTCGTGAATGTGTTAGCATTTAGCCTAGCCCCATTCATTCCTTAGGATCCAAACAGAGATCACTTCAGAAGCCGCGAATCACTTCCATGTTTTTCCTATTTTAAGACTGTTACATGAGTAGTTTTAAAACAGATAAAAATGACAACTATATTGTATGGCGCAAGAGCATTTAGTTTGCAGCATTTCGACCTCGGGCGCAGTAATATTGACACAAGTTTGAGCAAGAGGGGGGAGTAGTCAGGAGTGATGATGTTAGTGCACGCCAAGGTTGAAGTGCTGCAAACTAAGTGCTCTTCCGCCACACAATATATTTCTCATTTTTAATCTGCTTAAAAAAAAGCATGTTTTTTTTTGTGCCACCATACTTACTCCTGTTACTACTTATGTAACAGTCGTTAAATAGGGAAACATGGAAGTGTTTGGTGGCTTCTAAATTCATCCGTTTGGATCCTAAGGAATGAATGGGGCTAGGCTAAATGCTAACACATTTAAGACACGCTGTACAAAGATTAAGTGCACGCATTGAATAAAGATAGGTCTGTATTAATTCTTCTAAGTTGAGCTAAGAACATAGTAAAATATTGAAAAACGGTGGTGTTTTCCTTTACCCGTATAAATATATATATTTTTTTGAAGATATTTTAAAGAATGTTTGTAACCAAACAGATCAGGGGCACCATTCACTTCCATTACCTTTACCTACTATGGAAGTCAATGGTTCCCCAGATCTGCTTTATTACAAACAATCTTCAAAATAATTTCCTTTGTGTTCAGCAGAACAAAGAAATGTATACAGGTTTGTAACAATTTCAGGTTGTGTAAATGACAGAATTTTCATTTTCCGGTGAACTATCCCTTTAAACCTGGAGAACCCAAGAACCCATCTCTTAGCATCAATTAACATTGGCCAAAATATGGCCCGTCAGTTCTCCAGGGTAAGAGATAAATCATGAGCGCTTATTTCACATATGCTTTTAAGGAAAGCAACTAAGATGTACACTTAGTACACAAAGTTATTTAAGCTAGTCCAGTACAAATGTGTAAAAATAAAAATTATGCATTACCCACGTATAATTAAGATTATGTTCTGACAGCAGGTTATTAAATGCGGCACAAATTTAGGCCAATAATAATATTTTCTTCAAAATCGGACCCTTTAGATCGCTATCATGATCATACAATCTTAATCCAAACTAAATAGCTAAATAAAACATTTTAATGTAATCATTAAAGGTGGGGTGCACGTTCTCTGAAAGCCAATGTTGACATTTCAAATCACCTAAACAAACACGGCCCTACCCCAATCGAATCTGGAGCTTCTTTTGATAGACCCGCCCCACATATACGTAACCCAGACAACGATGTCGTTAAGTAGACACGCCCCTTACTGCTGATTTGCTACAAGTGTGTTATGGTACTCGGCCCGACTGCCTTTTACAAAGCGTTTTAAAAATCGTGCACCCCGCCTTTAAGGTCAAGCACCTTCGAAAGAAGTTAACACAAGTCAAGGTCTGTTAAATAAATAACTAGCTGGTTTATACTTAAACTATAAGACAACAGAACTGTCGGATAACAGCGGTTGAGTTCATCTCTCACCTCAGTGGTCTGTTTGCCATTGTAGGACATCTTCTTAATGGCCACCACCTCATTGGAGTAGGAGTTTCGGGCCTGTGGGAAAGCAAAATTCATTTTATTTTTAGACATTTTTGAGAGCTCATACAAACAGGATGGGAAATGACGCGTGCCATACTCCAATTCACAATGGTCGATATCAGTTTAAAAGGTATAGTATACTCAAGAATTAAAATCATGTCATTATTTACTCACCCTCATGTTGTTGTAAACCTGTACGAGTTTCTTTATTCTGTTAAACACACAATAAAAAGATATTTTAATGAATGATGGTAAGCAACAACTTGACGGTACCCATTGATATCCATAGTATTTGTTTTTTTCTACTTTGGAAGTCAATAAGTGCCGTCAACTGTGTGATTACCAACTTTATTAAAACGTCTTCTTCTGTGTCTACAGAAGAAAGAAACTCATACAGGTTTACAACAACATGAGGGTTATTAAATTATAAACTATGCCTTTAATGTTACTGTGTATACTATCGTTTTAATGCTCGTGCATAGTGGTAAAGCAATGTGTTATCAACCCAAAAGGACATGGGTTTAAATCCAGGGACAACAAATGTTGATGAAAAATGTTGGGATGCACCGATAGGATTTTTTTGGGCCGATACCGATACTGATTTAAACAGACAACTTCTGGCCGATACCGATACCGATATTAAACACTTGTATACAATACTATACAGCTGGTCTATAAGCTAGTTTATTTCTGCATCAAATTATTTTTACTGAACATGGATTGGATCTAATTAACATTCAACTGACCAACGTAATAAGAGAGACACAAATTAAGCTAAAACAAATATAATAAGACAGCATTACAACCTTAAAAGGTGGTTTTTGCAATTCAGCATTTATTTTATTAACAACATTAACTCATTTTTTACATATAATGGATTTCTTTATGCAGTTAGTTAATAAACAATCGGTATCGGCCTTTCTCGTGCTATTGCCGATATGCCGATGGTTTCAAATTCATCAAAAATCGGCCGATAAATATCGGCGGCCGATACATCGGTGCATCACTAGAAAAATGTATACCTAATGCACTGTAAGTCACTTTGAATAAAAAAAAGTGTTGAAGCATGTGTGCTTACCACGATCACGTCTCCAATAAAACTTGCTTTTTAAGTTACAAAACACTGTAGAGTACTTTACCATACTTTATCAAGCTTAGTGGCTTTTTAGCGAATAATTGCTATATATATCTGCCATCATTATATGCTCTCACTTGGCCCTTGCATTGAACATCTTCACAATAAGAAGAGGGAATTTGCATGACAGATTCAAGTCTTGCCACAGATTTGGCATACGAAGCTTTACACTTATAGTTCTCAGATTTTACAATTCAATGTTTATCTACAATTAAAGAATTGATAGGGAGAAAGTAAACGAGAGAGAGAAATCAGCTAATAAAATTTGTGTTTTAAAAGCTATTCTGGTCTCCGCTGACTCACTGTCTGCAGCTGCGTTTTACTCACCGTTTACATAAACCTGACCGAGGAAGTAACTGAAAATATCAACAGAACAAAGACCACATTCACATCTAAATGAAGGACTATCCTTAATGCCATTCAATACAATGCACATCACATTTAAATAGCATTTTCCAGTTCTCACAATCAAGAAAAAATATTATACAGTTTTAATCAAAATTAAAGTTTGAAAAATTGTAAACCAGAATCAATTCACTCTATTTTTAGTAATAGTTTATAATTCTTGATTCCTGCTGGTTAATTTCGGCATTTTGTTAGTATGTTTTACAAAGCAACCACTGTAAAAAAAAAAAAAAAACAATACACAGTATATAACTGGTGTATAATTTACTGCTGTCAATTATGCAAATGCTGTGAAGATGTCATCAACATTGGTTAGACTGCGAAATTAGGGATGCATAACGATTAATCGCAATTGAAGGTTCTCTAAGCGAATTCACGCGTTTTAGACCATAAAACATTTTTTGTTACATACAGCACACATATCTCCTCACTATCTGCTTGCTACCTGACCGCTGATTAAACTGTAAAAAAACGCGATCTCTGTAGACAGCCCAGGCTCTACAAACTTCAATATACACACAGTGGCCAAACGTGCACCACGAAACAAAACAAAGTTTTACAGTCAATAAACGCCAAGAAGGATTTGGGGGTGGGGGTTGGTCGCGTTCACGAAAGCACGGAAGGGAGGGGGAGGAGTTAGCTACGCTCCGTTTGTTTGAAAACAGTTCAAATATCAACAAGTGACGTCGAACATATTCGCTTAGAGAGCCTTTAATCTATAGCAGAATAAAAGTTTATGGGCTCTTTTACACCCGGCGCAATGCAGCGCAATGCGCGTCACAAGTGTCTTTTGCTAGTTTCCACCCTGCGCAATTATAATTTTCACGTTTAGCGCCACGTTGTTTAAATAGCAAATGCATTTGCGCCCCCTTTTGCGCCCATGGGCGCTCTGGTCTGAAAACGAGGTGTGTTCAGGCGCATTGTTGGCGCGTTACTATTTTGAGGCAACTAAATGGCGCAATATGCGCTCTTTAAATAACAAAAAAACATTAGTAATATGCGCCTATAAACGGGAAGACAATGCTGGTTTGCTTAACACATAAATGAATGCGCAGCAGCACAAAACGCTTTTAAATATAAAAGATTAAAGGATTGAATGTAAAAGATTATTATTGAGTCTCTTGGACATAAATGAGGACCGATTATGAGACGTTAGAAGGCACAAAGAGCTGCTTCACCTGCAGCCTGGTAAGTAAATAAATGCTTTGCTTTAAACAAATGCATCTGTTTTTAAATGTTTTTTTTATTCTACCTCATGAATTTATTGTATATGATGACTCTGTACCTGGGGATATGGTGAGATGAGAAACATTTTTAAGTAATGCTTAAAAAAAAACTTTTGACGCTGTCCATGTGCAGAAACGTGCGCAAAGCCGTTTGTAAATTAATTATCTTCTGTTTGTTACAAATAAAGTATTTTTAGAGTACAAACCTTTTCTTACATACTTGTAAATTATTTTTTTATGATATTGGATAGCCATACATTTAAAGCAATTAAAAGCCTGCTTTTTTACTTCCATGACTAAAAGAAAACGTGGTTTAAAGGTTTTAATAAAATAATAACAATTTCAATACAAGTGAAAAACAACACAATTATTTAACATTAATCTTAAACTGGGGATCTTCTTCCTCCACTTAGTTTTTCAGTTTACAAAGTCCGTCATCTAAATAGGGATTAAACATAGTGCCAGCGCAACTGGCTTTTGGGGATGAGAGCTGAGACTCCTATTGGTTTATTGCACGTTACACCCAAAATACTCCCATTACTCATTAAAAAAAAGGACCTACCCTTTTCGACCTTGCGCTCGGCGCACAAATCATTTTTCCCGTCGTTAAATTAGCAAAAGTGGATTCAGACACGCCCATTTAGACGTTGCGCTGTGCGCTTTAGACAATGCGCTTAGAACGTTTAAAATAGGGCCCTTTGTTTACATTATATATGTGTGTGAACTAAGAATTAATCGCGATTAATCGTTTTGCATCCCTACTGCGAATGCCTACTTATTATTTTGCTTGACCTTTTAAGCAGTTGAATAAAGATTTCCTTAACACTCACAAAATACACTGCGCCGAAACTCCCATGACCAATCTCATGCAGGTCGCAGAAGACTTCCTCCGGGTCATCTTTGAAAAAGAGGTTGGCAAACTCTGCATCTTTCAGGGTTCCCCCCTTCCGCGTGGAAGATGGCATCATGAGTTAGACGAAACCTCTGAGGTCCACGTGCTTCTGCTCACCTTCATTCAGCAGGCCCGGCATTTACCTGCTTTGCCTGTAAAGACAAAAATCATTACATTAATCTTAAGCAAGTCCGATGCCTTAAAAAAATTAAACCTGATTTATACAGCATGTAACACAGGGCGGAAAGGGCACCTTTAATGCAAAATTTGGACATTAATGCGTGTTGGCAGTGTAAAAACACAACCACCCTACAATGAAAAAAATACACCCACTCCTTGATTAAACCACATTTAACCAAAGCAGTCCCATTAGAAATGTCGTTTTGATTCTCTTGTTAATGTGATGTCACACTGATAAAGCCCCGCCCAGATCCATTGACTGAACTAGGGATGTTAACAATTAATCGATCTTCGATTAATTGTCGATAAGAATTTACTCGATAAAACTTAACGATTGTTGAAAAACAAGATCATGCACGTGTGTGCGGCGCCTGCGCAAAACACATACAGTCGGAGAAAAAAAAAAATTAGCGAGCGCGCAAAAGTTAAACTACTAGCACAACGATGCTCGATGCCAAGCACACGCATGTGCTTTTTAACGTCATGCGAGACGAGGCTGGCTGGCTGCCAACGCAACGAAATGACATCCGCAGTGGATCTGAGAAGGCCCGATGCAAATACGTTTAGGATACTGAAAGCAAAGACCCTCTTCAGGGAAGCCTGCAAAATTAGCATAGCAACGTTTTTAAGGAAAAGATTAAAATGTAATCTTAAATTATGGCAAGAAACTGTCAAATGTAAACTGTAACTGACTGTCGTTACACCCCGCAACATATATCACTGATCATCATTATTGACTGGCTGAGGCGCTGCGTGTTTTCTAATGGAAGGTTGCCTTCTCCGTAATATAAGCATCTTTGCTGAAAGTACGTCTAAGCTGAGGTGACGACGAGAAAAGTGCCCTTCATGTGCTTCTTGGATATAATTACAAACAGTGTATCAACGACTCGGAAAGCGAGGTAAACAACTTGATAAATAACACTTGATGATAATAAAACTGTTATTTTGACATGGACTTTCATGCGTCTGTTGCAGAGTGCCCATTTGAGGTGGAGTTATACACTGTGTCTAGTCATTATATTTCATTACGAGATAAGTTTAAATTGATGATTTTATCAAAACAACAACTACATTAACTAATTTTACAATCCCACTAGCATGTTATTTAGACAAAATAAAATCTTTTAATTCGCGTGAGGAAGCTGTCGTTTTTATGCACACTTTTATGTCATTGGCTATATGCCACTGCAGTGAAGGCTTATTGCACTATTACTGTTAACGATTATTCGATTGATTGATCGTTAATTTAAATGATCATCGAATATGGGAAATTGCATAAATTGACATCCCTAGACTGAACCATATTACCATAGTTTCCACCCTTTGGAAAGTTGTACGCTCATTTGCATTTACAGATACAGACACGAAAACACTGCGTAATTGCTCCCACCCAAATAGGTGCCTTTGGACATGCCCTTATAAATGAGCTGTGGGGTATTTTGAGCTGAAAGGTCACAGACACATGGGGGCATACCTAAGACTTACACTACATAATAGGTGCCCTTTAAACAACACTAAATGTTGTTTGGTGCACGATGACACACAGCCCTCTCACATGCCTATCATATTGCTTAGTTGATCTGTCGCGTGTGCAGCTCAGACATTCATGCGACAATGCTGCGGGCATCAGAGGGTTTTCACGAAGGCAGATAAAGATGAGTGGTTGAGCAATTGGCATGATTTTCAATCACATTGCGTGTTCCGTACATGAAATCACGCTTGAGCCCACCTCTGCAAGCTAGCCAGGACGCGGTTTGGTTTGGATACACACCGGTTTGCTTTCAAACGGACAAACTGCTACATAGAGCGCATTTTGTTTGTCCTGTGGCGACTACCGTAGCTTCACAATGCATCTCAAAATGGAGTTGATCTTTAAATGAACCTAGAAAACTTTCATATTTTACCTAACCTTGGGTTTAAACCCACCATAAGTTCATTTAAACCCAACAGTTCAGGTTTTCCATATTTTACCCAACAATGCTAAAACAACCCAACATTCTTTCAGACATTCCCCATCAGTCCTTGTGTGTTTGACTATACGCTTTGTATGGAAAGCTGGCGTGACACAAATGTGTTGTCATGGAGCAAATGGCTTAGACATCATGGGAAGACAGCTCAACGTCTGGCAGCATTGGCCACCTGTATGTGAAACTGCTTACTGAGTCACTGGACATTCTGACACACAAGCGGCCATTGACCAAAGACCTAAAGGTGGGGACAGTCTATCCAATATATAGACTGAACACATGTACAGATGAATATTAGCACATTCACCATAATACAATCACAAGCTTAACTTGTATTGCACATCATTAACCCAAGGCCGACCGTGATTGGACGCCCTGTTCCACCGGCAACAGGCAGCACAATGTCTTGAAGTTGCATCATGTCTGTCTGACTATCTGTCTGTCGTCTTCCAACTCACACTGTCGAGTTGCCGCCTTCCACCTTTGGTTCAACCTGCGTTTCTGAACACGAAAGTACGTTCAATGAGCCTCATAGGGTGAGATTTAGAGATCTTCAACCAATCAGATTGTAGCAACAGGAGAGACATTCCCGCTTCAGGACAAGACCAAAGGGGGATTGATGAGGTGAGATGATGCAACGTAGAACCAACAGGTTGTAAGAGACAAACGTCGAGAAAGTGAGAGAGTCAGTCTAATAACAACACGTCCATACTGGTTATACAAAACATTGGTAGGAATAACTGTAAATCTACGGCTGCATAGTTGCCGAGCTTGAGAGATTAGCGCAAAGGCTAAGCTAGATTAGAGATGGGTAAAATGCAGAGAGGTTTCATGTTTATGCGTTACACAGCATTAAGACTTTTACCCTACATAACGTTCCTTGTGTTGTAATGTCCCAGCGAAAAGCTGTCAACATTATTTATTTATCTGTGAATGTGTGTGCACTGTTAAATAAAACATAGGATTGACAGGCGAGTGAGAGAACCATTTTAGATCAGAGATCTTCAACCACAGTCCACATCCATATGAAAGGATCTCCAAAAACGTGTGAAAACCGCAACCCACCTGTCATGACATCCATGAACAAACAGTGGGCAGGTTTAACAAAAAAAAGTTTATACTGCAATGTGTAATTCTAACTTGGTAAATTGCAGAATATTGCAGGACAAATTTTCAATTCTTTTAACTTCAAAGTCTTGGATCCATCTCTCCTTATAGGAAAATTATTGGGGATATAAAACAAATCAATTGGACCACAGAATACTGACATTTTTTTTTATACAACCCCTCCATATTTAAGATCTGTAAAGTATTTAAAGCATTGGTGGTCATTTATTCCTTAACTCCCTGGGGCGCAAAAATGCGTGCCACGTTAATCATACACTTACGTGTTTTACATAATTTGAAACTGTGAAGGGCCTTCTTTAATTTGTGTACATTTTACAATAACAACAAATCTTTGTGTGTTTGTCAAATAAAGAAAATAAACAGGGTGTGCAATCGGACATTACTGTCTCTGCCAGCTGTCTCTCAAAACACGTTACAAAAATCTATTGAAACTCGAACACTATGCGAATACTCATCACACAAACATGATACACATATCCAAAGAAAGCCTGAAATGTCTACGTTTGAACAAGCTAATTATAATCAAAAACAAATATTGCCCGTTTATATAATCTGTATTGAGGTATGAGAAAAAATTGCCCAGTAACAAAGATTTACTTGTTAACTTGTTTTTCCATGACATATATTGAAATGATACGTTGCTGGGAATGTATTAAAAAATCTTTTTCAGAAATTATACAGTTTGCATTTTGTTTGCTTTCCACAACATATTTCTCAGATAGATAACGGTAACCATTATGCTGCGTTAACACCAGCCACGGTAGAGGCGTGAAGCGAGAGTGATTTCAATGTTAAGTCAATGTGAAGACGCGTTGACGCGCCTCTGGAGGTCTCACGGCGCGGATGAGGAGTTTGGCGCGGCGCGGAAGATGCGATTCCGAATCCGATGATAGGGCGAATTTTCCACGCGTCTACTTCGCTCTTGACGCGCAAATGAATTCAAACTGTTCAAGCAGCAAAACTAGGCGTGGTAGACGCAATTTTGACGCCTGAAACGTGGTTGGTGTAAACGCAACATTAGGAGTCAAAACAACAACAACAACTTTTCCATAGTTAACACTGGTGTCCTTTATTTTAGCTGGTCTATAACATAACTTCCAAAATATAACTTGGAAAAGTTGAAATTTTTTAAAAGCGATAAATTGCAAAATGTTCATGTGTTTTTTTGAAAAGCAATACAACACATCACAATTTATTATTAAATCTCATTCAACTCAATTGACACAAACACAACTTGATTAATCTGCCAATTTTATATATTATATCGGGCTGTCAATAGATTAAAATATTTAATCTAGATTAATCTCATGATTCCATGAGTTAATTTGCGATTAATCGCAAATTAATCGCACATTTTTATCTGTCCAAAATGTACCTAAATTTAACACTTTTCAAGTTTTTAATGCTCTAATCAACATGGATTTGGACAAATATATATGCTATATGCAAATGTATGTCTACAACAGCCTGTTTACATTTTTAACAAAACCATCAGCCATAGTTTTATATGATTTTCCCTTTAAAAGCCTTGTTTTCTTTCTCAATTTCGGTTTGCTGCTGCATCATTTGTGATCTGTGCTGGCAAATTGAGTTGGGATGAGCAAATTTCCAAAATTTGTTACTAATATTTTAACATTCTCTATTAAAAAACTTGCAACAATGCATGATTTGTTGGAATCTGACAAAGCATGACAGAACTATACCGGTTTAGGTAAAGCAAAAACAATATCAATATATGTTAAATATATGTTTTTCTTTTATTGTTTGATTTTGACATTGAGACAGAACGCTTTAAGATACTGTAGGCTAATGCAAGGGTTTAATATAATGTTTAACAAAACAGATACTTTTCCTCAACAGTTAACCAAACATTCACTTCAGATATAACAGATTATAGGTCATACCTGCATGAATTCTTGTCACAACAGATATTTTTAAAATTGTAATTTTGTGTATGTGTCTCTAGGCTATATATATATATATATATATATATATATCGAGGTCGCGCACTCATGCATTTGTGTATTTGCTTCAGCCGTCAGCATCAGGAAGATCGCTTTTGTGTCTTATCACTCTTAATAACTCTTTTAACATCAATCAGTTCCTGAACTATCTCTCTCTTAATAATTATTTTAACATTTAGAAAGTCCTGCAGTCTATTTTCTATCATCTCTGCATGCTTTAAAAAAGAAACCAAAATACGAAGTGAATGAAGACGCATCTTTGCTTTAGATTATGGATTTGGGACAGTACACCTCTCAAAAAACGTAAAAATAAAGATTATTTTAGATGTTTAATGACCATTTAGAGCATTGGATACACTAGACGTGAGCTTAATATTCTTATTTTTATGAAAACCTTCGACTCAGCTAGACAGCACGGGTCACTTGCTGCGTCTTGATTCATCCAGCTGTGGGCTAGACCAAGGGTCAACGTTAATAAAATTAGTTGCGTTAAAATGAATTTGCGTTTGACTGCCCTAATATTATATATAAATTACTTGACCGCACAGCCATAGTTTACATTTACACGCACAAATTATATATATGTATAAATACTGGGGAAAAATTCTGATATACTGAAAAAAAATCATCATATGCTGCTTTAATAAAGGTGATTGGGTCATGATACGACACTTTGACTTGTATGTAAGCATTTATTCCACTTTACAGAAAATACAGAGATCTTGTATTCATCACAAAATTCTTTAATTCTTTACAAATTAAAGTGAAAAAAACTTTCTACCCAGACATCTATAAACAGGTGCACAACGGCTCGCTGCAATTTTCAAAATCAGCTCTTGTAGAAGACAACAAGTCTCACATGTAATAACATGTTTTTTCATTAGTATGCGAAATGAATGGTAAATTATGAAACTGACAAGATCGCATTAAAAGTGATAAAATAAAAGCAGAAAATAAAAATGTACCTACTGTAGGTTCAAATATTTGACCAAATGACAACAGCTGTCTAAAAAAGAAATAGATGAAAATATAGTTTTTACATTATACTGCCTGCCTGCCATATACAAATAATCCACAATATCTAATAAATATACACTCAAGTATTCATCCAAACCATTTCAATTACTGTATGGTCTGTAAAACTGATACAGTTGAAAAAATGATGGGTTTTTATTTTCAACCTAGTGTTGGGTCAAAAGGGACGAGCCCAGCCCCTTGTAATTTATTACATTTTTGTTTTGACCCAAAATGCTGGGTTGTTTTAACCCATTGTTGGGACAAACATTTTCTGAGTCAATTTAAACCAATGGCAATTTTCCAACTATATAGTTTTGAACAGACCATACAGTAATTTAAATTGCTTGGATGAGTAAACCTGAATATACCTACACGATGTGCAAACAACAGATGCTTTAACAGTGTGATCGGTCATGATGGAATATGATTGGCTGACACACCAATCAGAAATTACTCTTAGATTTCCATGTGCAATTTCTGGAATAAAATCAATAAATTATTTTTCTCTTCTACTTTCATTTAAGATGAAAGTAAAACCCTTTGAACAAGTAATACACTTTGCATGGCCCACGGGAAAGACTTAATAAAGCTTCTACGAAAATCACCACATTGGGACTAAAAGTAGAGCACTTCACTAGTGAACAGAAGAAATTATCATCAAATATTTAGCTAAGAACCTCAAAATCACTTATTGTTTAACTTTCCTATTGAAACCCTGTGGGCCATCATAAAGTTGCTTATAAGAGAGACAGATCTAGCCCAAACACACAAATGTGAATAGATCTCTGGATAAATCGTTTAAACACACAGACAGCAAGGACCATGCGATTGTCATTTGACATAAATGTGACAGTCAAAAGTGTGTAAGGGAGTGCGAGTGCATGTAACTCAACATGTGTACAGCACATGAGAGATAAAGAGGATTTAAAGAGGGTGATTTTTAATTTATAACCCTGATGTCTGTGTGTCAGGAGATGGGAGTCTTTGATATGAGTTGTAAGCAGCACTGAGATCAGTTCCTTTACACAAAAGTGAATAAATAACACTGCCAAATCTTATCAGTCAAGAGTTTATATTCATATCTTACAGACACAACAATCATAACCTAGAAAATTGTATATTCAAAATACAATAGCACACAGAAGCGTCAATGACTGAATCTACTGTAATTTTTTAAATATTTTTTATTTTAAATAAAGCCAAGATTTATTGGTCTTTAGAAATAATATTTAACCGATGTAGCTTACTGACAAAGTTTATTAATGCTCCTTATCAGTCCGCCCACATTCTTTCTGGAAATTATTACTGGTATAATTTAGAAACCATTTGACGTTTGAACACATAATCATTATGAACATATGAGAATTATGGAGTTATTAACAGTTTTACAATTTAAAATTTTTTGGGTTCATATTAGCAACATTTTAATTTCATTACCGTACTAGGAGGATGCAGGAGTTAGCGGTGCAAACAATAGCAGTCAATTCAGTCAGAGAGATACTGGAAAATAATCACGCCAAAGTTACTGTTTTTTTATTATGCAAGAAACTTTGACTAACACTATACGCTGCCAAATATAGTAAGCTGCATAGACAGCATTTTAAAAAGTTGAAAATCATTTCAAAACCATTTGTTTTGGCTAAATCCTTATAGATTTTAACACTGCAAAGTAGTCGTACATAATATTATTCAGTGATTTTAAAGAGCACCTATGGTCCGATTCACGTTTTTACATCTCCATTAGTGTGTAAGTGTGTATTAGTACATGTTAACGATATGCAAAAGGTACAAATTCTAAAGTAAACGATAACGCGAGCTATCGTCTCCAACGTAAATCTCTTTTCTTGGACTACAACAAACACACGGATTGTAGGCAACAGTTTACTTCCTGGGATTGGTAAAGATCGACATAATATCATGGTTATTTAAAGACTATTTTGCCATTATTGAGCCTTAATACAGCCTAACTAATATGCCCCCCCCCCATTTTAAAAATGCAGTCCTACAAGGTAACAAAATATGTCCGGACAGTGCGCGGAAAAAGGGGATTCGTGAAGATATCTGAAAAAGGGGATGGTGGAGACATTTTAATCGTTTACAATCAAATATCGTCATATCGCACAACCCTACTGTAAGTTAACTTATGTTAGCATTGCATTGTGAGTGAATCTTTCAAACATGGTAAGGAGCGTCACTTTCCAGCTGACGTCATAGGCATTCAGGCCAATCACAACAAACAGCTTAGCTGACCAATCAGGGACACAGATTTTGTACAAATCTCATCGATTTGAACAGCGCTGTGCGTTTCAGGAAGAGAGGGAAATCTGGAGCCACAAAATTTTTTTAACCACAAAGCACGCAAACACATTGTATAATACCAAATACACAAAATAACTCTGTGAAAATAGGTGCCCTTTAAAATGTTTATACATATACTATCTATAAAACAGTATACTATTTAAACTATACAAGTTTCATTTACCATAAAAATTGCAGAACATTCAAAATGGATCTCATGAGGCTGCATGTCAACTATGATACAGTCAAATGGTGCGTTCACACCAGACGCGGAAGAGGCGGCAAGCGCGAGTGAGTTACATGTTAAGTCAACGTAGAGATGCGAATAGACATCCTACGGCGCGGTAAGCACAAATGGCGCAGCACGAATGTTCTGCGCAAATTGAACTTTGGCGGATTTCTGCGACCTCATTAACCAATCAGAAGTTTGCTCTAACAGTGACGTGATTACAGGAAGCAAGCGGAGACAGAAAAACAAAAAACAAAAATGGAGGACAATCATCATCTCTAAACGAGACATGGGTCGATCTGGTAAGTTTACTCAATTTGAGCTATATAAGCCCCCCTTTTGATGCAGTCTCGAATGACTAGAATTTCACGTGCGATTGAAGTGATTCAACTCAAAATGTTAAAGTGTCCAACTACGCACGAACAGCACGTTTTGCCGCCTCTTCCGCGTCTGGTGTGAACGCACAGTGAAGCCTGATTTATAGTCGTGCGTAAGTTCTACGCAGTAGCTACGGCATAGGCTATCCGTAGCCTGTGCGTAGCCTGAAGTGCACCTCGCAAAAATTTTACCAGCGCGTCAGTTCTACGCGGACCCCAAACGCTGTGATTGGTCCACCAGAACCCCTCCCGTCAGGTAAAAAAAACTGTGTCATAGGTATTTCCGTTTGCTACTGTGAAAACAAAGATGAGCCAAGTTGAGGAGTGATTTAACTCAACCTGCAACGAAAGTCGCTGCTTTTTTATTTACTTCCATCATTGCTGGTCTTCTCAAATCATACACAACAAGTTGCTGTTTCTTCTTCGTTTGTTGGTTAACTTGTCAAGATTCTTCTTCTCTGACGGTCGAGCTGCTACTGTGGTTACACGCGTGGATACTGCCTACCAGCGGTTTGCGTGTGTGTTTGCACGTCGATACGGAGGACGACGCAAAAGTATAAATGAAAACTGACGCGAAACCTGTGCCGTCGCGGCTACGCCCTAGGACCTACGCACGACTATAACAAAAAAAATAAATGAGAATAAGGCAAGTTTATGTAGCTCCGTGGGTAAAGCACTTTTGTTGGAAAGGTCATAGTTTCAATTCCCATTAAACACATATCCTGATAAAATGTATAACTTGTAATGCCCTGTAAATCGCTCTGGATAAAATCATCTGCCAAATGAATAAATGTAAATGTCAAAGACATGGAACGCTTTAACATGTTATTATAAATATAGTTTATACCAGACTCTAGCAACTCATAAGAAATAGAAAAGTGAGAAAACGAAGGGAAACGGTGTTTAAAAGCGGAGAGGGAAAAAGTGGGGGAACAGAAAAAGAAAAAGAGGGTCAAAAACAACCCCCTCTCAATTTCCCAGGGCACCGCTCACATTTTCTCTATCCCTCGCTTTTTCCTATTTGTGACTCAGCAGACAGTGTTGCTCGCGGCTGGCCAACGGAGGGAGAACAGATAGAAAGAGAAGGATGGGAAAATGAAAGAAAAAGGCCATGGGAGATACAGAGAGAGAGACCCGGAGCAGGCCAGGACTAGAGCAAGCTGGCTTCTCCTGCCTCACTGCTTTAATTCAGTATGATCGGTGGCGTCTCCACACAGATGACTCTATTTAAAGGCAACATTCCCAAACGCTGCAGTATCTGGGCTTCATGGTGCGCAGGGCCGGGACATTTATTCTCAATACATGTCTGACGCAATCGTAAAAAGACAGAAGGAGAGAGAGAGAGAAAGACTTATAAACAAAGTGACAGTGCTAGACGTGTGTGGCCTCTAGCGCTTGGTTTTCTGGGTAATGATTAGAAATCCTGGACATCTCGCATGCAAAGAATCAGCTCAAGTTAAATGACACTATGCAGTCCTAAATGACACGATGATCACGCAATGACACACGTCGGCTGCAGTTAATAAACAACAAGAGCTGGTCAAAATAATACAAGGTCAAGCTAACCTACAAGTACACAAAGATTGAAAGTCTACTTAATATAGCCAAAAAAGATTTAAAAAATACATGAACAGAAGATATTTGACGAAGGCTCTGTTGTTAAGTATATCTGAATATTTTTAGACCTTCCAGAATATTCATTACACGTAATGAATATTTACTATTACAGGGTTTCCACGGGTCCTTGAAATCCTTGAAAGTTTGTGAATTTTATGCAAGAAGTTTTCTGGAAAAAAATCCATATTAATTCCTGTGTAGTGTAGCAAAATATCATAAAAATTCTAGACTTTTTAAACTGTTCGCTTTAAATGCTTATATCTTCTGTATGCGAATGTTGATTTATACCAAAATGCTTTTTTGCATACTTGTGTTTGACACATAAAAACGTGTCGAGTTACGTATGTAACGGTTGTTCCCTGAGAAGGGAACGAGCCGCTGCGTCTCCCTTGCCATACTTCCTGCGTCCCTGTAACGCTGTCTTTGGCAATGTTTCAGATAGCGATATACTTTCCGGCTCCCGCGTCACCCCATCTTTGACGTTAAGCCTACGTCAAATTGGTTGAATTTGATATACACATTCAGACGCACTTACCCCTGGAGGCGTCCCCCAAGTGTCACCGCAATGACGCCGCACAAATTCCCTCGAAAGGGAACTGTAATAATGTATCTTTAAATGTAACCTTGCTCTCACTTGAAATGTATCCCCACATTTAGTCCTTAAATTTGAGGGTATTGGACCTGGAAAGTCCTTGAAAGTTCCTTGAATTTGAAGTTAACGAAGTTGTGGGAACCCTGTAATTAATATTTTCCCAAATCCCAAAAATCATTTTTCCAAGTACCTCAGATTCAAAATGTGTAATACAAACATAAGGCAAAACAAAAAAAGATCTATTAATAGTACACAATCTCTTCATTTTCTCCTAAGATTTGATACTATACGAGTAAGTTGATGTATACTCAGAGAAGTGAATGAGGAGGTGGGAATGGAGTCGTGATTTTAAGTTTGAAGAATGATTCACCTCCTACTACGTTGGCAGGCAATTGTAAAAAGAAATTTCAAGGTAGGAGGCTGTTCATAGCATTCAGTTAAAACCGCACAGATACGATCTGGAAAAGTGTTTAAGATCAATGACAAGATCCGAGTCCAGCTATAACCCGGGTGAGATGTTACAGTGGATCAAATGTGAGTCATTGGGCTACACTGCATCTAAGAATGATTTTTTATTTTTAGTAAACTAGATGTACAGTATCTATTAGGGATGCACGATATTTCTGTGCTGATACAGATGTTTGATTAGTTAGAAAAACCAATATGATACATGCCAAAGGTTTTGTTTTTACTTGCATCCCTAGTATCTATTTAAAAGGATGCAAATTATAGCTTAGGGAAGACACAGGGTAACATTTAAACAGTTAGATGACCCCTCCAAAAAGGGCAAAATAAATATACTATAAAAGTAGTCTTTAAATTGTGAGCTTTTTTAAATGTTCAATAACTCCTTGAGGGACAAAAAAATGTGGACACTATTTAGTGAAAATCGTATGTGTATATTACAAAATGTGACCCTGGACCTCAAAACCAGTTATAAAAAGGTCAAATAATATAAAATTACATTTATACATCATTTGGGAAGTTAAATAAATAAGCTTTTTATTTGTTAGGACAGGAAAATATTTGGTTGAAATATACAACTATTTGAAAATCTGGAATCTGAGGATGAAAAATAATCTAAATATTGAGAAAATCGCCTTTCCAAATGAAGTCCTTAACAACTCACAAAAAAGTTTTGATATATTTACAGTTTTAATAAAAAAAATATGAAACATGATCTTTACATTATATCCTAATGAATTTTGGCATAAAAGAAAAATCAATAATTGCTCACGCTGTTTCTGCATTTCTGATGTTAATCTGGAGTACCTATAGAGTAGTATTACATCCTTTATATCTCTGAAGAGTCTTTAGTTTAATCAGAATTATAAAAGAAAAATTAGCTTTACCGAATCTTTCCGATAACTCATATACTCATATTCCGATAAAAAATAAAGAAGGAGGAGTTATACCGCGGGAGGAGCAAGTACAAGTCATGCAACACTATACAACACTGTTTTAACTTATGATTAACTACACGTTTGTGTCATTTATATAACATGCACGTGCCTATTTCCAACATAACACAGAAGTCTTACTTACTGCATGCATCTCGTGACCCGGTTGGGAAAATCCAGCGCATCAAACACGCACGCTAAACTCCGCTGCTACCCCGGATAATAAACTATATCCATTGTTTCCATAAGGCTGACTTTCTTCCCCTTACATCTAAAAACACATTTCTTCGTGCCATTGTTGAGTTTTGAAATTAAACAAAGCTGTGTCGCGTGATAAGATGTTTGCAAGTTCTAGCGTCTCCCGCTGATTGATGGGTGGGCGGGGTTTTCCAGGGGAAGTGCCCATTTAAAGAAGTGATACGTATAGAAACCCCTGAACTGTCAGCTGGAAATGTAATCATAAAAAAACTTTCCAAAACTTGTATGAACCCCGGCGAAGTGCCTTCGGCACAGAAATACTCTGTAACACACTGCTTTTTTGACACTTTGCCTATGTTTAGCATGAGGAAACAACTCTTAAACTGTGTTAATAGGTCAGAATGCTTAAAATACCATTGAACCACCCCTTTAAGATGCATTGTTAGCTATTGCTACAAATATACCAGGGTCATATATGACACCTCACAACTGCAGATTTAACCATTTAACTATTGCTTTAAAGGCATCGATTTACGGTATAATCCAGAATATAAATCCAATATGGGGTGATAATCAATCTAAAATCGCCCTTCACCGGTGTTGCCTTCAGTAAGGTGCTTAACCCCAGGATACCCCTGAGGGCTCTTCCCGTTATTAGTCTATTGTAAATCACTTTTTACAAAAACATCTGCCAAAAAAACAAGTGACTAAGTAATGGGAATGGATGTCTCTCTCTAAGGATCCTGAGTTTAAGTGTCTGGCTAAGATCCCAGGATGCATTGCACTGGTGATAAAATCTTATTTACATAAACAGATTATTAACAAGACAGATTGGTGATCAAACTGTGGCAATTTATTAATAAAAATGTTTAAATATATTACTTGCTGCTAATAATAAACCATTTAACTTGATTACTTTTGACCCAATATTTATCATGTGCATTGTGATAATCAAAAAATCAGGATGCACATGCAGAACCGGGTTGTTTCAACAGTGGTTAGGTAAAACATGGAAAAACCAAAACGTAAATATGCACATATGACCTAACCACTGGTTGAAACAACCAATCATAGGTTATTTTAATATTATATGTTGAAACAACCTAGCTTTTATTTAGTGTATAAATGTGATCTGTAACAGTATGTCTTTCTCTATATGTCTGCAAACTCTCTTTAGAGTTAAGTTTAACCCCCGGGTCTCTGTTCATGTCCTGAGAGATAAGATAACAACTTCCCCACATGTAACAGAAATAACAGACATGTGCCAGACTATCCCAACCCATAGGTAATACCATACTTTTACTGCTATATATATATAAAAGTCCACATATATGGGGGGGGACGCATTTTCAAATACGCCCCACTTTCGCAGAATATATTTCAGATTTCTGTGCACAAAATATGCGGGGCTTGCATGATTTATTAATCCCCACATTTTCGTAGCAAAAATCACATATCTTAGCAGAAAGTTGAAAAATGTTGCATTTACCTCATACAAAGGCAGCCATGTCCTCTGTTGCTATGGGAACGTTATGAAGTGATGTGATTATGTGATGTGAACATCATTAAAAAGCTGCAAACAAGTTTTTGCAAGTTTCCGCAGTTTTTGCAAGTTCCCGCAATTTCATTCCATAAAATTGCATAAATATCCCACATTTTTTAAGAAAATGTCCCTCAAGATCAATGATTTTTACCCGCAACGACTCTATACCTGTACCACTTTTATCTCATTTCACAAGAAAACCGTAATTAAACACCATTTAATACCATTGAAACCACTTTTTTTATTTATTTAGGCCAAAAAGGCAATGCCACATCTGTATAAACCGTACAAACCCAAACAGATGATGAGAGAGAGAGCGAGAGAGAGAGAGAGAGAGAGAGAGAGAATTAATTCCCTTAATGTAATGTAGGTCAAAGGCATTGGGCCGCAGCAAAATGAAGTGGCTGCCAGTCATTCAGTAAGTCTGAGCTGATGGGGAAACATACAGATAATAGTGCAATTGAAGGTGTTTTGGTAAGCTGTGGAGGAAATAGTACAAGCAGTACAAAAATGCTCTATTCATCAAACTTACATTACAGAGCAATCGGTAGCTTTAGGTGATCGTCACAAAACCCAAAAGACCGCTAGCATTTGGAACAGAGCATTGATTTGACGGACAACAGTTAAGGACACGATCAGTCGGTCCGGTGTCTGTTTATACGTTGAACAGCATCATTACGCTTTCCCTCGTGGAGGGGTAGGGGGGGGTAAACGTAGCCTGAGGATAACACTACCCCAGATTTCCACCCCTCATTTTCTTGAATGCGTAATTTGTACACAGCAAAAAAGGAACCAGAGATGAGTTTGCGGTATCCCCTCACTCATCTGTGCTACAGTCCTTACAGTCAGCAGGTTATGAGTCGTGTGTATCAGATTAACAATAAGGTCACTTTCAACACTGTGGAAACTTCATTAAAGAGATAGTTCACCACAAAATGAAAAATGCCATGTGAATTGGATCGTTCATGGACATCAGGGTGATGATCATGTTTTATTTAAAAGAGACATTTCACATGACTTTAAGGTGTCAAATAAATCTTTGGTGTCCCCAGAGTCTCCTATCAAGTTCTAGCTTAAAATTGCCCTTTTGTAGGTGTGAGCAAAAATTTTGTTTTTGGGTGTGTCTTTTAAAAATGCAAATGAGATGCCCTATGGCAGTGTCGTGGTTGGATAGTGCAGATTAAAGGGATAGTTCACTTTAAAATGAAAATTTGTCACCATTTACTCATCCTCATGATGTTCTAAACCTGTATGAATCATTTTTTTTCTGATGAATACAAAAGATGATATTTTAAGAAATTATGGTAAACACACAGCAGTGACCATAGACTAGTAGAAATAAAAAATATGATGTAATTGAATGGGTGCCATCACCTGTATGCTTAAAATCACTTATCTAAATATTTTCCTCATCATTTATCACAATACTTGCAAAACATTTTTTTTCTACTATGGAAATCAATGGTACAGGCGCATCCACACCGCATCGAATTAAAACATTACAACTTTCTAGAATGCCGCTAGGGCACTGCAGGTCATGTGACAAGAACCAACAGACGGTCGCGTTTTCCGCATGGATTTGGACGCGAAATGTGAACCACCCCTAAAGGCGGGGTGCGTGATTTTTATAAAAACACTTTGGAAAAGAGAGTCGGGCAGACTAACAAAACACATTTTAATCAGCGCGTCACAAACCTGGTGATACCGGTATCACTGGGTGGGAGGGGCTTATAAATGCGCATGCAGACGTGCACATTTTACTTTCACTTTTTAATTAGATGCAACTGTTTAAATGCAGCGCTTGCGTACCCGGTGTTAAATCGCATATGAATTTGCGTGCAATGTGAGTGCAAAAGCTGGTAATTAAGTGCTTCGGTCAATGTGCGCAGGTATTTCGGACAGAACCCGCCAGTCCCAAGCAGAGCAACCAGCTACTTCTCCATAAAGCGCTGCTTGAATGATGGGTTTATTATTTTTCTAGATGATAAATGATCTCACTTATATTAAACATCATATACGTATATTATAACAAAAACGAGTTAGCACACGGCTTCTGCCATCGTCTGATCAGTCAGCTCGCCTCGCACACTGACAGGAATAAATTAAATCCGACACCTGCTGATCTGTGATGTGACGCACGTTCAGCTCTGCTCAATTCAGGCAGCAGACACCTTCAGTTGTTAGTGTTTGCTCTCTCTAACAAACTAAATTATTTAATTACAAGAAAATATCAAAACGACGGTGTCGCGTTGTGCAAGTGATCTATCCGGTGAGAGGCTAAAGCACCGGTAATCACCGTTACACAGACTATCGCGACAAGCCTAATTCAAATGTCAACATTGGCTTTCAGAGATCATGGACCCCGCCTTTAAGAATCGGTATTATCCCCTTCTGATGCTTGCATAAAACTAGGTTGATAGAAGCACTGGGGACCCAATTATAGCACTTAAACATGATACATTTCAGATGTTCATGATATGAAAATCCCTTTAACATTACACTTACATTTGGCAGATGCTTTAATCCAAAGCAACACTCTGGGTTATTAAAATGCTGGGTTATTTTCAAATGAGCGTTGAGTCAAAAAGGTACAAATCCAGTCGTTGTGTTACATTAACACAGAAAATTTTTGACCCAAGAATGTGGCAATTGGCATAAAACAACCCACGAGTTAAATTACAACCCAGTGGGTTAGCTTTGTCCCTTTTATCATCCAACGGTGGTTTGAAAATAACCCAGCATTTTTTATAGTGTACTTGTAATCTATATATTTTTTTATACATTTTATTCGATCCCTGGGTATTGAATCCCTGACCTTCGCATTGCTAACGCAATTGCTTCTTCCAACTGAGCTAAAGACTTGAAAAGAGTAATCTAGCACTTCTTAAGACTACAGTCCTGGATAAATTTAATGATGAGTTTTGTTGATAAGGTAGGAAAAATTATCACTACTAAGCACATAAAAAATAAATTAAACCATTTTGTGTCCTTTATTATTATTATTTTTATTAAAATTTACCCACAGATGTGCAGCTAATGGATTTAAAAACACCTCGGCATGCCTCTGATATTCTGTGGTTCATGTTACATAAACTTGCATTCAAGAATTTGGCAGATGCTTTAATCCATAGCAAATCTCTAAAAAATGCTGGGTTACTTTCAACCGAGCAGCGGGCCAAAAAGGGACAAACAAGGCCTTTGGGTTCATATCTGACCCGAAAAAGGGTCAAAACAACCAAAACATTTTGAATTGAAAGAACCCAGCATAGGTTCAATTTCAACTCTGTGGGTTTGGTTTGTCCCTTTTTGAGCCAGCACTAGGTTGAAAATAACCCAGCTTTTTTTGAGTGAAGTTATAATGGATTCAATCTATACATTTTTTAAGTGTGTGTGTGTGTTATTACTATTAGCAATACAACAAATGTAATGAGATGCATTGGGTACATTTAATGTGGGAGTTTAATTCATAAGGTTAGGAAAAAGTATAGGCACATAAAGATTGCTTTTAATTTAATACAAACAATTTTGTGTCCTTCTCTAGATCAAATCTTTACATGTACCCACAGATGTGCAGCTAATGGATTCGCAATCACCTCAGCATGTTTCTATTCTGGTGGTTCACGTTCCATAAACTCCTTTGGCAAAATGTGTCCAATTGACTGATAGACGCAAGACATTGCTACCATTGACCAGATTTTAAATGCAATCATTCACAGGGTTCACCTAAAGATTTTTTTTTAGCTCTTTCGAGGATAAGAAGCAAGTGTGCTGTAATAATGGTAGACACAAAACAGCAGAGCGTGACCACCAGGGATGAGAATCGTAAGGAATTAAATGATTCTGATACCAATTCCATTTAATGGCCTCCATTTCTTAATGATTCTATTAATGATTCTTTTAGTACAAGCGTATAAAAGCTTCCTGTCGCAGCCTGGGAAACGTTGTCAGAACATCAAAATGACTTGATGAACAAAGCTTAACAACAGGGCTGTGTATCGGCAAAAATCTTGCAATATGATACGTATCATGATACAGGAGTTGTGATGTAATATGTTGCGATACATTACCATGTTGTAATCCCATGCAATATATTGTGCTATTCCCCGTTTCATGTATAAGATATAAAATTTTAGGAAACCTGTCATTGAGAACACACCACCATATGCAAACCTTAGCAAAAAAAGTGAGGCGCACCCCTATGCTAATACTTCATGTGACTGTTTAAGTTCAGAGATAAGAAAAATGCTGTCTTAGTTGTCAGGATGGAACTCCAAACAAAACAACTACTATGAATCTATGTTTTTTACTTTAAAATATTGATATTGCATTTTGGAGAATCGATTCAGTATTGTCAAACAAAATATCACAAAAATGTCATGAAACATTTTGATAAAAAAAGGAAATGCAAAGTAAGAGTATCAAAATAAGAAGCATACAGTTACAAGCATCTCATGTACTATTGTGCACATGATTTCAAACCAATTTTGTTGTTTTTTCACATTTAAGGGGGGAATTTTTATTACTGCAAGGTGTCCATGACTGGATTTGGGTTCTTTGACATGGAAATATTTATAATTTAAAAAAAATCTAAAAAATAAAAAGCTTCAGTGCATGTTATACTATAAACATTTACAGTAAAGAAACATGTGGTATTTGGTGATCATTGGTAAACGTAGAGACAATAATAAGGAATATAAATGTGTCCAAGACCAATTTCCTCATCCTCCGCAACAATTTTCAATTATTGTTTAAGCCCTCAAGTAACTAACATTTTCAAAAAAAACGAATAGTTTGAAGGGACAAAATTGACTGTGTCAAGATGGCTACCAGGTAAGCAGTTCTTTCACTCCAGATAAAAGTTGAAATTTTGTTTGTCATAGTACCTAGACAATTTTTTAGTTCTCATTACCGAAACATGAGTTTGTAAATGCATATATTTAATGTAATATCATATTGCGGTAATCAAAAAAAAAAAATCCTCTAAAAATAATGGTTATAGTAAGTTCAGTCCTTAATCTTATATGTGCCAAAAAAATTCTTCAAGGGCTTTTTAAAAAATCTGATGCTGGACACCTTCATAGTCTGGATTTGGTGAGAATCACCCACATGGGTTCGATATTTAGTTAGAGTACACTTTAAATCGCTTTGGATAAACATAGTTGTAGACATAGTCCAAGACTATAGTCAGCTAAATGTTGTTTTGAAAAAGAAAAACGCTTTGTTTTAGTACTGTAAGGCAAACACTGGGAGCTGTAAAAGTAATATCAATAACATTTATATGTGTATGTGTATGTGTGTGTGTGTATATACACACACACACACACACACACACACACACACACACACACACGTATATGTATATGTATATGCAGAGCCGGCCTTAAGCATCTGGTGGCCCGTTTCAATAACTAATAGGAGGCCCTACCCACATAAAACATAAGCATAATAGAGCAAAAAGCAAGGATTCCTGTTGGTTTGCATCAATGGTATATTATTTTATTACGTGCACTTTTAGCTTCACGAACAGGCAGCTCAAAAGAAATGATCCAACCTTATTTAATTACAACTATACAATTATAGTTGCCTCGCCCTTTCATGGACGCTAAATTCTCTGCTTAATTGATTTGCGCAGTATATTTTCAGCTGTCTGGGCTGACTTTAAAAAAAAACATCTCAAACATCCCCTCAACTTGAATTATTTAACAAAAGCAAACAAGACAAGTGTCTGACTGACTCTGAACCGAACTTATAAATAAGGATGGGCTCCGCGTTTTTTCAGCACCGTAGACAGCTCACCTGGCGGCGAGCGTAGATTTCACCTAAACCTTATTAGAAATCCACCTTTCTGTGTTTGGGTGCTGAGAATTCCCTGATAAGTTTATCTTTGTCCAGCGATTTTGTCACCTCGTGCTCAATAAAAATCTGAACGAGAGCTGACGGCATCTATGTTCAATAGGCTATTATAAAAACAGTTTACATTGTTATGCGGGAGCAAAACAAAAATAGACGATTTCCAAGCCACTGTAAAAAAAAAAATCACCCCTCATTTATCTAAAGTTCTTGGTCATTATGTTCATTTAATGGAACATTGTGTGGATGTTGCGTTAGAGGAAAATGTCGTCATGCACAAAATATATTAAAGGCAGTCAGTAAATGCACACAGATGTTATACACATATTTTAAATACAATTAAATACTGCATTAAGGTTAGTATAAAATCCAATAATATTATTTAAAAAAAACCCATTGAAATCAGTCCCTAAAATAATGTATTATTAAAAACCTGGAATCGCACTTGCACAGACAAGCCTGATGAGAGAGAGCATGGTCGAATTCAAAACTGCGTTTTTGCGCCCTTGAAGGGCACTTCGGAAGGGAGCCGCTTAAACTTTCACTCCAGATAAAATGAAAATGACGTTGCTTTCATTGCTCTATTTTCCAAGTGTATTTTAGCGGTCACAGTCACGCAATGAGACACAATTGCGCAACTCTCTGCACAGCTCTGATATTTGAAGGGAATAAAAAGGGCATATAGCGATGAGTACTTCAAATTGATATTCTCTCCATTTGTGACGGAAAATTTGTCGGAATGAATGCGCACGGGCTAACTACGACAGGTAACACATTTAAGAAATGTCGGTTTTCACAAAAATAAGGCTATTAAGCTCTCGTCTAGTGATCCCGATGCTAAAGAATAATTAAACCTCTAGAATTATCCACATGTGCACGTTTTCTTAGAGTTTTTATGAAGCACTGTGATGCTGCTGTAAACGATTCTACATTGATTTATAAAAATGAAAGAAATTACTTTTAAAAATAATTTAAATGACATATAATAAATATTAATGCAGTTCTATATTTTTTTTATAAAATACATTAATTTCATATTAATAATCCGATTTCTACAGGCTAAAGCGCGTATGAACGTCCGAGAGAAAATAAAGAGCAGAAATTAATTGATTTAAAATGAAATATATGTGATTGCTTAACATCCACAGGCACTGACAATGTGAGGTCCCCCGTGCAGGAATCATAGCCCCACGTTCAAACATTCTTGCGCTGGGCTGGGGCCCTCCTTTAGGGCGGGGCCCGTTTCAATTGAAACGGTTGAAACATAGCTAAGGCCGCCTCTGTGTATATGTATATGTATATACACACACACACACACACACACACACACACACGCACGCACGCACGCACGCACACGCACACACACGCACGCACACGCACATATATATATTAAAAGGAAGATTTCAGCAAAATATGTAATACATGTTTATAGAATTGACTCAGTTGAACACAAACAAAAAGAATTTCTATTTAAAATGTTGTCATGTTATCTTTTTTATACGGGGCTCAAAATGGTGAAACACATCCATCATTGAAGTAATTCAAATAACTCCACCAATTCCTTTAACTTTTGAAGCTTTACTTATGCTGTAAAAATGCTTCACGAATGACATAATGATTGACGCATTTCATTTTACGATGCGACCTTGCGACAGGTTAGTCAATAAAATGATAAACCATAAAGTTGTAAACTTTAAATCACAACACACCGTGTCCAACACGCTAAACCTTTCAACATGCAATAGGTCCTAGTTTTTTTGGTTACATATTTAGCAAATGGCTTTTACCAGAAACCTTTAATGTGTTAATGGAAAGGACAGTCCCTGTAGAGAAACACAGGATTAACTAAAATGCTCAGGTGCGCAAAAATAAATAAATGCACCAGATCGAAGATCACACATTACAGCTAATGATTTCAGTAAACAATTTAGCAGATCCTCAGCATACCATAAAATCCCAACCTCTGCAATAAATCACAAATATGCCTTTTGTTGACTGCCAAACTGATGACGTTTTCAGTAGTAGTAGTGTTTAATGCGTCATGGTTGCATGCTATCCCAATAAACAAAAAGTCCTGTTATGGGAACTGAATCGTTTTCATTACAGCAGTGACGTCCAGTGTAATCCAAGTTCATCTTAGGACCGATCTTTATTTTCTCTGATGGTTCAATCTCCCTACAGCTACAGAGTTATCCATTTCACAGTACATTGATTTCAGCCAAATTACACAGCACTGACTTCACTACAAACTGCAATGTGACACTCACAAAAGCTGGCATGAACCCGTTATGGAGGACAGCACAGAAGATGTGTCTCACATAATTTATACACACAGATTATTATATTGTGGTTCTGGAGGAACTGTTCTCATAGAGTATAATGTAAAATACTATACAATGTTTAGAGCTGTCACAATATTAGAAAATTACTACATATCCCAGCCGGCATATGTATCAATGTTGAAACAACATTGATACAACAGTTCAAGGCGGGTGCCCGATCTCTGAAAGCCAATGTTTACATTTGAAATCACCTAAACAAACACGCCCCTACCCCAATAAAATCTGTACCTTTTTTGACAGACCCGCCCCACACATGCGCAACCCAGACAACGATTTTGGTTAGTAGACACGCCCCTTACTGCTGATTGGCTACAAGTGTGTTTTGGTGCTCGGCCCGACTCCCTTTTCCAAAGCGTTTCTCAAAAATAGTGTACCCCGCCTTTAATGCTAAATGGTTGCAAAAAGTAAATAAAAAAAATCTGCTCAGTTACTGGGATTTTCACGCACAACCATTTTTAGGGTTTACAAAAAATGGTTTGAAAATGGAAAAACATCCAGTATGCGGCAGTCCTGTGGGTGAAAATGCCTTGTTGATGCTAGAGGTCAGAGGAGAATGGGCCAACTGATTCAAGCTGATAGAAGAGCAACTTTGACTGAAATAACCACTCGTTACAACCGAGGTATGCAGCAAAGCATTTGTGAAGCCACAACATGCACAACCTTGAAGCGGATGGGCTACAACATCAGAAGACCCCAGCAGGTACCATTCATCTCCACTACAAATAGGATAAAGAGGCTACAATTTGCACAAGCTCACCAAAATTGGACAGTTGAAGACTTGAAAAATGTTGGCTGGTCTGATGAGTCTCAATTTCTGTTGAGACATTCAGATGGTAGAGTCAGAATTTGGCATAAACTGAATGAGAACATGGATCCATCATGCCTTGTTACCACTGTGCAGGCTGGTGGTGGTGGCGTAATGGTGTGGGGGATGTTTTCTTGGCACACTTTAGGTCCCTTAGTTCCAATTGGGCATCATTTAAATGCCACGGTCTACCTGAGCATTGTTTCTGACCATGTCCATCCCTTTATGACCACCATGTACCCATCCTCTGATGGCTACTTTCAGCAGGATAATGCACCATGTCACAAAGCTTGAATCATTTCAAATTGGTTTCTTGAACATGACAATGAGTTCACTGTACTAAAATGGCCCCCACAGTCACCAGATCTCAACCCAATACAGCATCTGTAGGATGGGGTGGAACAGGAGCTTTGTGCCCTGGATGTGCATCCCACAAATCTCCATCAACTGCAAGATGCTATCCTAATATGGGCCAACATTTCTAAATAATGTTTTGAGCAACTTATTGAATCAATGCCACGTAGAATTAAGGCAGTTCTGAAGGCAAAAGGGGGTCAAACACGGTATTAGCATGGTGTTCCTAATAATCCTTTAAGTGAGTGTATATATCAAACACTATTAGTTAAATTCATTTTAGTATTGTTTATTAATAGGCTATACCCACAAGAGTTTGTAGCCATATGGCTCTCAATGTAAAATTTTAAATGGCTGCTGCATGAATTACAATGTTTTATCAATTTAGGAGACGCTTTTATCCGAAGCGACTTTCAAATAAGAGAGTATTTAACATTTTGTCTAACCAGCTGGCTAACTTTCTATGACTTTCACAGGCACTCAATGAACTGTCAGAAACAGTGTAAAAGAAACATGAAAGTTTGACCTTACATTGTCTAAAGGCCTTACTTGATACTGCGGCTTATCTTGTACTTCTGTTTTAGGGAAAACAAATAATTGCAATGTTCATCATAATACAGAAATGCACATGGTCACATGGTCAATATACTTGCGAGGGCCAAATATTTCCTCACAAATGTTTTGAAACCATATGAGAACAAAAAGCTCAATGTCAGCCAAATCATCATTTACATTTATGGATTTGGCAGACGCTTTTATCCAAAGTGACTTTGAGTACATTTTATCAGTACTTGTTCCCAAAACATGATTTGGTAAACTAAAACAGGTTGACAGGTTATTTATGTCGGAGTTGGGTATGAATGAAAGTCTTGTGGAAAGTGAAACAAAACTATGTGTTTTTAAGCAGATAAAAAATGACAAAACCTGACCAAATGTGAGATGTGTTGGGAGTGAGAATGTATTGAAAACAAACCTTTGCATGTGTGTGTAGATAATATGAACTCAACGGATGTCTATGAATTCTCCTCACTAACATATTATGTCAAAGAAACCTACACGTTTGTAGATTTGTGCGATCACCACAGGAGGTAAATTAACCCTTTTCTGTAGCCTTATGCATCTGTTCTCTCACCCATACACACACAGGAAAACACTGTCAGACACAGGAATTTACCACACATGCTGCTGCACTTACATTTGAGCACGTGAACTAGTTTCTGTCTCTCCGGCTTACACAGGAAATCATCTAGAATGAAGCGCACTTCCCTCGCACCCCCATTTAACCACACACACAACCGAACACACACAACATTCACAACTATACATAGTCAAACACATTACACTGCACTCGCAGGCCTTCCCTTTAGTAACATATGCAGAAATGTGCACGCGTACACGCACACACACACACACACACACACGCACACGCACACGCTGATGTTCTAGATTTAAAGAAGAGCCGTTTTTAACCCAACAGGATTTTCCAATCACAGAGAGCATAGAGATTAATGCTGGAGTACACTTGTACACACACACAGCTGCTACCCTGGCACACAAAACGCAAACCACTGGCTTTTTACTCCATCAAATATTTAGGACCTAAGGAGTCCGAATTAAAACCCCACCATGCGAGTGCTCAGAGGGACCGGCACGGTTGTAACTCCAACAGCATTAGTGTTCCTTAAATGTCTTCATTTACCATTCACGCACACATATTTACAAATGTGTATTATGTTACAATGACATCATCCGACCAGGGACGTCTCGTGAAATTAGACTTATGAGGTGTTATAAAAACATTTTGATAAAAAAAAGTAAATGCTATCAAAATAAGAAGCATACAGTTACAAACATCTCTTCATGTACTATTTTGCACATGATTTCAAATGACATCATACAAACCCATTTTGTTGTTTTTTCCAAATTAAAGGGGGACATTTTTTGCCGCAACATGTCCATGACTGGATTTGGGTTCTTTGACATGGAAATATTTATAATTAAAAAATCTAAAAAATAAAAAGCTTGAGTGCATGTTATACTATAAACATTTACAGTAAAGAAACATGTGGTATTTGGTGATCATTGGTAAACGTAGAGACAATAATAAGGAATTTAAATGTGTCCAAGACCAATTTTCTCATCCTCCGGAACAATTTTCAATCATTGTTTAAGCCCTCAAGGAACTAACATTTAAAAAAAAATGTTGGAAGTGACATAATTGACTGTGACACTCAAGATGGCTACCAGGTAAGCAGTTTTTATTTTTTCTCTCCATATAAAAGTTGAAATTTTGTTTGTCATGGTACCTAGACAACTTTTTAGTTGCGGTAATGACAATTTTTGATAATAATAATACAAAAAAAAAAATAATAATCTATAAGAAATATCTTTTTTTAATCCTCTAAAAATAATGGTTATAGTAAGTTCAGACCTTAATCTTATATGTGGCTTCAAGGGCTTTTTTAAAATTCTGATGCTGGACACCTTCTAAATCTGGATTTCGAGAGAATCACCTCTGTGTGTCATTTAAGTATATTTGTGCACATGCTTTTAAGAGTGGTCAACCTAAAATACAATGACTTGTGACATAGAACACATCATGTATACTAAAATATAACACATCATATACTAGAGGAAGTTGCACTTGCTAAATAACGTGGTATTTATATGCACCTTATTTTCGAATGCGGAAGTAAGTGATGTGACGTATTTCCTTTTTTTGTGCGAGACGTCTATTTCAATAGCCGGCCGGTAGAAGCGGCCTGATATATCATATGAAGATATATTCAATAATTTTATGTTTTTGCTCGGGGGTGACAAGTCTTCGATGCACAACTACAAAGCACTGAGGCATACCAGTATACTTACAATGGGAAAGTCAGTCGAGTATTTGTACATGGAATAGGCCTAGAATTTGTGTTTTTAACCTTTTCAGGCGATGTTTAAAATGTCACAACTTTCTCTTTAGTGAAAGTTTTTTTTTAAACTGCAATTTTTAATGGACTTTGCATTGAGTTTTTACGGTGACAGATCAAGCTTCACGCGGTCCGACAGTAAGCAACATAATTCAACACATTGTAAGTTATTTGAACAAACCATAATAAACTTATTAAACTATTACATGTATTCAATATTTTTTCGTTTTATGAAAATATTATTACATCGCTTCCAACACAAAAGACACATAAGCTTATGAAATTATTTGCTAATTTTAAAGTTATTTGCGTTTTCTTTTAAAACATAACTCAAGTATGCGCAAACACATTAAGAACTATTATAAACATTAACTAATAAGCGGTTTATGTCGTATATATTCTGTACTGTAATCGCATTTTTGTAATAATATATAGTAGCAGAATAAATAAACCAGTTTAATTAGCATATTTTTGTCAGCATATGTTAGTTGTTTTTAAACAATTATTGCATTTATTGTTACTGGCAGTTTCTATTAAATGTTTTACTGGATAGATTTGTGAATACAAATCACGTGCATTGTGCTGGATTATGATTAAAAACTAAATTTTGGTAGAAATTTACGGAATTTGTAGCAGCAATCATGGCAACCCCTAACTGCACAAATTATGCCAGTCTTCATGGATTTCATAATAAACATTAAAAAGCAAGTCAAAACGACACACTTGTGTCACTCGCACTACGACTACCATAAGCTGTAGTGGCTCACCGGAAGTCTTACTCAAACGAGCTCAAAGATGGCGGCACCCACATTTACGTCAAAAATAAGGTGGATATGCACTATGGTAAATGCTTTAAGTACGGCTGCAACTAACAATTTTTTCTCAAAATTGATTTATCGGACAATTATAATATTTTTGATTTTGATATTTTAAGCCTTAAATAATAAAAAAGTTTGTGAAGCTTTAAAATAGTAGATCAAATTATTAATAAACAAAAAGAAAAAAAATCTTCAAGGATGTGCCGTTTTGCCAATTTTGCAACAGATTGATAAACTTATTTGAAACCTTATCTTTAGAACTCGATAAGTATTAAAGGACAAGTTCGGTATTTTAGACTTAAAGCCCTGTTTTCAGATTGTTTATGGTCAAATAGAATGGTTTTGACTGAAATTTCGACATTTTCGGCTGCCCTGAGAATTTTCGCGTGTTTGTGTTTCAGCTCAGACCTCTACAATGGGTTTATAGGTGCACTGGAACAATCCTTCCTAAAATGCATTAAACTTTCGTTTACAAAGACGTGAAACTCACCGAGTGGTCAGGGGTGTTCACTGATATGCTCACACAAAAATCGCTGCAAAAGATGCTTTCCAACAGCTGTTTTAGCATTCGTTGTTAACTTGTGGACCTATTTCCCCAAACGCCTCACACCCGTACATTCTTCCGCTTAGAGCTTGAATAATAAACACTCCAGCCCAGGTGGTGGCGCTAATCCGCCTTTGCCAATTGCAAGAATAGAAACAAAGTTCCCGGCGCGGAGTAATACCGTACCTCACAGGACGTCTAATACAGTCAATGGAGTTGGTAAAAACTACGATAAAACCTGTTGGAATGCGTCTTTTGGAGCGATTTTTGTGTGAGCATACCAGTGAACACCCCTGACCACTCGGTGAGTTTCACGTCTTTGTAAACGAAAGTTTAATGCATTTTAGGAAGGATTGTTCCAGTGCACCTATAAACCCATTGTAGAGGTCTGAGCTGAAACACAAACACGCGAAAATTCTCAGGGCAGCCGAAAATGTCGAAATTTCAGTCAAAACCATTCTATTTGACCATAAACAATCTGAAAACAGGGCTTTAAGTCTAAAATACCGAACTTGTCCTTTAACATTATTCTTCATACATGACATGACTGTGATATACATCTGTTGTTACTGCAATTCCCTAGGATTGCAAATGCTTATTTTGTGGTCCCTTAAAAACTATTTTAAAACAAAAAACAAACTCACTTATATTAAAGAAAGAAATAATACCTTTATTAACCCGCATTCTTTTGAGCTTTTGCCTCTGTCATCATCATATTTTACTTTCATTATGTGATTCACGCTGCACTTTGCTTGAAACGTTTCATAATCGATTAGTATCAATTTTATTGATTAGTTGTTGCAGCCCTAGCTTCAAGTTTGTATTCATCCAAATTATATTAAAATATATTTAAAAATACACATATACGCACACAGGCACGATCTGCATTGGGGGAAACGTTGACTATACCCAATATAAAAGAGATTCATTTATTGCAAACCATTCGGAAATGCATAATTGCGGTACTGTAATTTCCATATATTGCATGGCCCTAATACACACATACATGCCTGCCTTTATTAATCACTTGTTGCACCCTTTATTCTTGCTATTTTGGTCTCTCAATTGCAATAAAAAGTGCTAAAAGTACAGGAGTCTTAGAGTAAAACTACATGTGGCAAATATAGCATCAACGTATCTTTACGTCAGCATCCATGCTGCAAACAGCATCTGATGAGGATAGAGCAAAAGCTAAATAAAAAATCCACACAAATTCAATTTTAAGATATAACACAAGCAGGAAGGAGGAAGTCAAGAACACAGAGATTAAAGGCAACGTCAGGAAGTAAAACCTCCGAAGGGATACATACAACGTACATCTAGGCCACTGACTCATCTCCCATGTGTTCGGTTTGTTTTGGTAAAACACACACACTGGCAGTATGAATTATGTACGTCAACGCAGAAAAGCGATCAGAGTTGCGATTTCAGCTTTAATGCCATGCCTGAATTAATTTGGGAATTAAATTAGCACACTGGTGGATCCTTCGAACACCCGCTTTCTATCCTACATATCCCATTATTATGATTCACATCCCTTGTTTCATATAAAAAATAAACTACCAAAGTAAAGTGGCTGCATCTGATCTAACGTTGTTTATTAAAGAAGATTCTGATATAAATTATTGGGTTCACGGTTGTCTCTTTTTGTTTATTTGATTTGGGGTGGGACGCATCATCGGTGGTGACTAGAAAAGACGAAAAGAAAAAAAGGCAGGTTTTGATCACAAAATCCGTAAACATATTAGCACGCTAATACTCTGCTCAGCTGGATTTCTTTGAATTCCTGCATGTGTGGCAGATCCCAAACATGTTTAGTTTCAATCTTGTTTTATTACTCAGAGACTCAAAAATGACTCCAGGCATCTAACAAAAGAAACATCGCATGGATAGAAAAATTAGCTCTCGCTAATTACCGCCATAAAAACAAGCATCACTATTTTAAATAAACCCTGTCCTCAGGCAATTTGCTATCTACATCTGTGAAGGTAAGTTATGTTTGGAAGGGCCTTTAAGGAAAGCGTGCAAAGGCAATTGTGGTCCTCACCAGACCACATCCATTGCGTTCTCATCCAACGTTCCTGACTCATCGCTCATCGGAGTCACTATGAGTGCTAACAAGACCTCACCAGAGACCTCACAAAAAATGTAAAGAGCTAAAACACATAAGAAAATAAGGCTGCATCTCATCTTGCTCACTAGCTTACTTTGAATCATGAATAATAAGTTGCGAATCAGTATATCAAGAACAGGAATGAGCACCAGCACACGTGTCCAACAACTAAACATTGGGACTAGGGATGCTTAATGATTAATCACGATTAATCGATAGCAGAATAAAAGTTTTTGTTTACATCATATATATGTGTGAACTGTAAATAATAACTTTGTATAAATAAATGCACACACATGCATGTATATATTTAAGAAATGTTTACATGTGTATATACATTTGTATATTTATTTATAATTTATATTATATATAAATATAAATACCTAATATATAAATATATTTTTTTCTTATAGTTATACATGCATGTGTGCATATTTATATATACATAATTATTATACACAGTTCACACATATATATGATGTAAACAAAAACTTTTATTCTGCTATAGATTAATCGCGATTAATTGTTAAGCATCGCTAATTGGGACGCAGACAACTTTGTTACCTGTGACATGATACAACACTCAATAAAAGCAGATATCAGACTACGATTATTATTGTTATCGGACACAATTATTGTGGCCAAACACCTCACAATAACAACATTTTAGATAAAAAAAATGTAAACAATACAAGTCAGATTCATCTTTGGTTTATTCTTTTTTTTTGGCCAATGGGTTTTACAGAAAAAATTGGGAGGCAGAAAGAGAATTTTGTAACCACTGTGGATCTTAAAGGTGGGGTGCACAATTTTTTTTTAAACACTATGGAAAAGGGAGTCGGGTTGAGTACCAAAACACACTTGTAGCCAATCAGCAGTAAGGGGGAGTGTCTACTAATGGACATTGTTGCTTGGGTTGCGTATTTGTGGGGTGGGTTTATCAAAAAAAGGTCCTGGTTCTACTGGGGTACTGTAGGGGCATGTTTTTAAGGTGTCTTTAAGTAAGGCTGCGAGATTAATCGAAAAAAGATCACACTCTTGATTCAAACACCCACACAATCTCTTTCCTAAATTATAATGATTTGTCTGTCTATTAAACCTTCAATAGAAATCAAACCGGAACATTGAAATATGCGTGGGTGTTGTCGTGGAGTCAGAGGGACTTGTCATTATGTAAATTGGGTTGCAATGACAATCTTTAATTGGTTCATTCATTTAACTAAATGAGTCACTGAATCTTTCAGATTTATAAAAAATTTGCTACAATAAATTATTTTGTGTAGTTGGCATTCAGAATAATGGTCTTCATTTCACAACAAACAACAAAAAGAGATTGTGATTCTCATTTTTTCCTGAATCGTGCAGTGCTAATTTTAAGGCAACATTTTAAATGGCTGCAGAATTATTTACAATATTATCATGTGTAGTTTACACAATATCGATTATTACAGTTGGTTTTATTATGGTTTTTGACAACCCGTCAAATTGCCAAACCCGTGTGACAAACTTAATTTACAGAGCAACTCTTAAAAGAAAAACAATACCGCACTTTAATTCACATTATACATAGAACATAATAAAAATGTAAGATTACAAACCTATCTTTTAAAATTAAATGTTTTACTTCAAAATTAACCCTTGTCACTTGTCCTCTAAGGGATTGAGACTTAAAATCACATAACCTTTCTGGTAAGTAAACATAGCAAACAGTTAATGCTTTATCCAGTTGTCGACTCCTAAACTAGGAAAATGGCAGAGCCACACCTCAAAAATCTCTTATTGCAGGATAAGATAAGCAAATATTTTATCTTTTCATTTCCAAATGAGCTGTCAATCTTTCCATGCATTCATTTACTACATATGCTTAACTGGAACCCTTGTTTATCTTTCTCTGTTCAATGTCCATTCAACCCAGTCAGGTCAAGCTTCATTCGATTGAAATGACACGCGCATCTACTGTAAACAAAAAGCCATGAGAGCACTTACTGTAAGACAGGATATGAGCAAGTACCGCCAACAGGAAATAATCACTGCTAGTGAGGCCAAAGGAGAAACAATTAATATCTCTGGAGAGTTGATGCATCTAAAAATAATCGACTTTAATATGCTAACAATCCCCTGATTTAAAAAAAATCCTCTCTCGACTTATTTTAACTTTGACTCACAGAGAAATTTTACTTTCAAAGCCATTGAAACCCCCCATAACCATACTAAATGATCTGACAGCAGACTCATATTTCGCAGGCCATATTTCAGTGATATTGAAAAACTTGTCAGCTCAAAGATATGCCTACTTTAGTGCCTGACAACTCTATCACCAAATCCCAAAAGCTTTAGGACTTCCTTCCCAATCTACTTCCTGTTCACCGGGATAATTCAGATTCACGGTCTCAGACGGCATGCCCACAGACCACCCACAGTCACTTAAGTAACCATCTGATGCAAATTGCACTTAAAATTGGCAAGCATCTTTTCTGTCAGACTTTAATGTCATTGGCTGCCTGACGCAACTTTCTGGAGTTAAGGTGCATGGTTTTTTTTAGGTCAGTTACTGGGTTTTGCATGTAAAGAAAATCTGAAGTCTGCGTCTACCTAGCGTTAAAGCAGGAGTGGGGAACCCTGGGTCCTGCAGGGCCACTGTCCCGCAGAGTTTAGTTCCCACCCTAATCAAACACACCTGAATTTCATTTCCAAGTAACCCTGAAGACTTTAATTTGATTTTTCAGGTGTGTTTAATTGGGGTTGGAACTAAACTCTGCAGGACAATGGCCCTCCAGGACCAGGGTTCCCCATCCCTGCGTTAAAGGAACACGCTCACATTTTGGGAATTTAGCTTATTTACAGTATCCCCCAGAGTTAGATAACTCCATACATACCTTTCTCATCTCCGTGCGTGCGGTTACTCTGTCTGACGCAGCCCCGGCTAGCTTAGCACAAAGACTGGAAGTGAATGGCTCCAGCTAGCATACTGCTCCCAATAAGTGACAAAATAACGCAAACATTTTCCTATTTATGTGTTGTGATTTGTATAGTCACACCGTGTACAAATAACAAGGTCATATGAGACACAGCTATCTTTTAACAGTTTACATACTGGGAACTATATTCTCAGAAGGCGCATTACTGCTACTTGGGCGGAGTGATTTGCTCGCAGCACCCGAGAAGCCCCCTGGTGAAGAGCAGAGAGTTCGGTCAGAGTTGTGCAAATCACTCCGCCCAAGTAGCAGTGCTTCGCCTTCTGAGAATATAGTTCCCAGTATGTATACTGTTAAAAGATGCATAACTATTGTTTTTTTTTTTGTTTCACCAATTTTCTGTTTGTTGCTTATATACTGGGTTGTTATATCGGCCTAAAATCGGCCATACGGCTTTCTTAATATCGGTATTGGCCATTAAAAAACCCACATAACGGTCGACCTCTAGTCGATTTTTGTTACAGAAAGAAGAGATTATTAAAGCGTAACTAAACCCCTGGTCAGAGCCTGACTCCACCCACTGCAATATTTGAATAATGCAAGAAAAGTGGGCAGATCCCAACGGAGATAGAGGGGACGAACTAAGTGTGTGGTGAGATCGTAACAAGGGCGTGGTGAGCTTGAACCTGCTTACGTTACGAGTTATTTCTTGGACCCAACATCCAATAGGAAAATTCAACTGCAGTAGCCACCGTTCAACCTGAAGAGGGCAGCACTCAGAAGTTTTTACACCATATATTGTAGTATTGAAACACTTTATATCCAAATGTCAAAAAACTTACTAAAATCAATGAACAGCACTAATAAAGCATCATTCTTACAGATCATTAACTAAAAAAAGTTGGTTTAGGGTTTAGTTACTCTTTAAATGTCCAGGCTGATGGATAAAATCAACGCTAGTGATATGGAAATAAAGCGGTCTTCTTTTCATGGCAGGGTTAAACCTATATTTGTGTGTTTGTGGTTATATAATGTAATAAAAACCTTTTATGTAAAAGAGAGATGGATGATACTTTTAGAAAGAATGTCAGATGTTAAGAGGAAAAGAGAGAGAGGTCCCATGAGAGAGAGTAAACTGGAAAATGTAAATGCGAAAACAACAAAGACGCCCTCCTGACATTTCTTTGTCATGCAGAAGCATTGGCTCGTACTGATCTGAATCGCACTGATCCATAGCATGACACTGGAGGAGACACAGATGGGGCATTATGGGATATGACCGCTCACTGTTCATTTTAGCGAGAGCTGTCAGGGACCCAATGAGAGAGAGATCCCATAAGGGAGCCGGACCATATTACATCACATCCCAATGGGAACACGCATCTGTTAAATGAAGCTGAACTGTCATGGGACTAAAGAAATGCAAAGTATAAAACACTCAAAAAGAATCTCGGTTAATGTTGCACATACAGATTTCAGTCTGGAGAGGCCGGCATCACATTAAGATTTAAAGAAATTATTTTTAAGTCATGCGGACATATCTTAAAATACATACGTGATGTAATATCTATAATAAATAATCAGCAAAACATCCATCATCTTAAATTCTCAATAAGCCATTCTAGGTCTGCTTGCAATGCGTCAACACATCATATGGGTGAAACAGAGGGCTTCAGGATGGGGTGCGTTACTATTTATAGTACACTACAAATTACATCACACCACACTCCTTTCACATCAACAGGGCTGTCAATCAAAGAAACAAGGGGGTTGTTGCAATGCACGTCTGCGTGCACACCACACAAATAGATAAAATATTTATATACTTTATGGATTATAAATATGCGCAGGGAAACCTTTTACTGTAAAAACAGATTCTATTTAAGTATATTGGATAGAGCTTAAATTTTACCTAGGCAAGGCTAAAACGATTGTTTTCAAACAACTGTCTCTTATAGTCGTAGATGTACTGTTTAATAAAAGCATTAAGGGTATTTACATGCACCAAATAAGTGGATAACTATCAAAAACTGCATCAAGAAAAACCAGTTTTCATGCTTCTACATGCAAAACCATTAACCAGATACGCAGAAAACTGCATTTTCACAGGATTTGGAGATTTGTCTGGTTTCACTCAGGTAGTGAGGTCATCATTTAAAATGATTTACAAGTTACAGAAAACATCGTATAATATCATATTGGAACAATTGTTTTAATAATATTCCTTGGAAGGAAGTGTGGTCTCTATCCAACAAATATTTAATCACTAATAAGGTTAAAGAGGTATCATTCAAGTTGTTACATCGATTTTACCCAGTCAATCTTTTTATTAAAAAAATGTTTCCTGAATTGGATCCTCTACGCTCCTTCTGTGGAGTGGAAGACGAGTCTGTACCTCACCTTTTTTGGGACTGTGTTCATGTAGCTACTTTTTGGAAGAAATTCTGTTTATTTGTGCGTACTTTGTTAGTCAATTTCTCTTTGGAGTTTAAAGAGGTCTTATTTGGTTGTTATAACTCTGATACAAATTTAAAAGACAAGTATTTTCTTGTAAATTTATTTATGTTTCTAGCCAAGTTTTTTGTACACAAGTGTAAATTTTTATCTGTCAGACCTCTTTTTATTATTTTCTGCAATGACCTGAAATCTTATTTGGGTACTATCTCTTCTTCCAACAATGCCAAAGCTTTAAAGTCAGTTACATTGTGCTCAAAGTATAATATTTATTCTTTTCTATAATGAAAGCCCAAGGATCTCAAGGCACTTTTATATTTTGATCTTATTTTAAATTTTATTTTTCCCCTGGCTTAATTTTATGTTATATTATTATTTTTGTTATTTTATTTATTTATTTTTATTATTACTTTATCCTTTTACTTATTTTTTGTTTTGTTGTGTCTATTTTAATTGTACTCGTTCTCTATCTACTGTTTATAATTGTTTTTGTTGTTGAATTTGTAATTACTGCTATGTTTCTCCAATAAAAAATAAAAAAAATACAGAAAACATCGTAATTATAACGTTACATACCGTAATTATTAATCATGGCAGAGTTTAGGAGAACATATAATAGGTACGTTTGATCAGGTATGCTAAATATTTTTCCTTAATTTCGTAAAACAGTCATAGTAAAAAAGCTTTAGTGTGCAGATGGTTATTTTGGGACATATGCGCTTGACCGGACTTTTTATGCACATTCCGGGTGCTGAATATCGGATCGGGACATCCCTAGTGAAAACCCATCTTAAGCATTTTTTTTTGTATTTGACTGTTTTCTACATAAAATTATCCTACTTAATGTAAAGAGCATTCTGTGACAACATAACTTTAATATCATTCATGTTTATTGAATAAGGCCATGTAAAAGATAGAAATCATTGTAAAATCAATGATTGAAACCAAACTTTGATGCTACTAATCTCATCATTAGATTATGAGACTTTACCCTGGATTTTACAGACAGCGTTAAATATATAGTCTGTCACATCTTAAAAGTGGCAAACCACTGGCTCACATACAGTTAACCCAAACATGGCTTCAGTCTGACACGATGACAGCCATCGACCTCTTACATTGTTTATTAAATTGACAGCAGCCCGGTTCTGTGACCCAGAGAGCCACCATACTATGACAGGAGCCTCTATTGTGAAACCATGTCCAGGCTGCGGTCAATATCTGTAACCGAATCTTCCGGAGTACTACAATTACCTAAAGCATCTGTGGCAGGCACCTTTTACGATTTTCCACATACGCGTCTCTTTTAATACCGCCATTAAAATCAGCATACGTGAGAGTTTTTCGTGTTATTCTGAGCACTGTTCTTCTTCGAGCCTCTCTGAAGCTGATCACAGATGAACATTACGGCCGATGGCAGAGCTTTAATTTTTAATGTGCTTTCCTACCGGGCCGTACTACACGCCCGAGTCGCCCTGTCTGACAACCCGTGTGGTTACTCCCATCTTGATGCATTTTTCAAGAGAGACTTGTCCTTGCATGAAGGAGACTGAAAAAGAATATTAACAAAAAGATCAGAGCCACGCAAGATTGGGATTGTGGGTAGCAATGGAACATGTACGTCCAGGCCATGAGCTGACAAATGTAAAGACTCGCCGGTGACCTTACAGTATGATGAAATGATATTCAGAGTGTGTCCGTTTTTCATACAACAGTAATATCAATAGCGTAGCAGAAGTTGACAATCCACTAATCCTGAAAGGTAATCAGGCATTGGACTTTAGTCAGGACTTAAGAACACCAATGTTGTATGTAAGGTATTACGGGGGCTCACATGCTTTTGCATACTTCAAGTACACTGTAAAAAAATTCCGTAAAAATGACAATGTTGTTGCAGCTGGGTTGCCGGTAATTTACCGTAGATTTTAATTTATGTTATTTACTGGCAAGAGTTTGTTCAAAGTTAAATAAATTTTAAATATTAACAAGTCTTTATCTTTACAGAATAAAACTAAACAATAACAGCCTCATGCAAAGCATTCTGGGAACCAGAAATCATCCTCAACCTTTTTCAGCTTTTGCTTCAGATTTTGTTTTCTAGAATGTTTTGCTTGATGCTGTTTTTTAGTTTTACTCTGTAAAGACAAAGACTTGTAAATGTTTAATGTTCATTTAACTTTGAACAAACTCTTGCCAGTAAATAACATAAATTTAAATCTACGGTAAATTACCGGCAACCCAGCTGCAATTTCTACTGATTTTTTTACAGTGTACAAGAAATCAAGTACAAGAAATAAACATGTGTCTCTATTCAACAGAATCTTATAGAAATGGGTCAGTGACAAAAATGGTTTGGCAATATGATTATATATATATATATATTAAATTAAAAAAAAAAAAAAAAATTAATATATATATTAAATTTAAAAATTATATATATATATATATAATTTTTTTTATATATATTAAAAAAACATGTTGTAAAAGCATTCATCAGGTATATTGCAATGAACATAGTGTATTTATGTTGATTTTATGCAATATAAAAAAACATTTGCACCATTTTCATGAAAGTTAAGACTGAATGGACCTGAAAATGTCAAGTGGTGTAACCGCCAATTGCACCAAAGAATGAGAAATATTAAATATTTTATCCACCTTGATGGCATGTAAGCATAATTATAAAAAAACTCATTTTAAAATATCACACAAAAATACATTTTATTAGTTATTTCTAAATGTAAACTTTAAGGCGTTTTTGTAATATTTGTGGACAAATGCTGAAAACAGCTCTGTTTTCTAAATAATCTTTGACAAATGATGTAAAAAAGTATGTAAAAAAAACCTTATAACACTAAACTAGATGATTATATTTTGTTCCACATGTTTTATGAATATATTAAAATTTTCATTTAAAAATTACTAGTTACACCAATTGACAGATCGGTTACACCAACTGACATTTTTGCAATTATTCCCCAAAATATTCTTTCAAAATGAAATAAAACCAGACATTTTAGACTTGGTCCTCAAAAAAAGAGAATGTATGAAAGTAATCTGCTTATTTCTTTTAAAATTTTAACCCTTTACATTTAATTGAACCATACGGACACAAAATAATTAACGTCACGTCACTGACCCAAATACGTACGTATTTTACAAGGTGGCTAATTCGTACAATCCAATTTGTAAGTTTTTGTTATTGGTCAAGTACAGTGTAAGGGCGTGCTTCTGGGTGGTGTAGGGAGGAGGGACGATCTCGCTCGGGCACAGTTTGGTTGGGTTAGGTATAATATAAGTGCAGCTTTCACGTTAACTTAATAAAAATCCCAGACTTGTTCACTTGTTCAGCCGAACTTTAAAAAGAGAAACCCTGGAATAAAAAGCAGTGCAAGAATTTATTGGGCACAGATTACAACACGGGTTTCATCAGATGCGCTAATTATAACAAGATGGGTGTCTCACTGACTCCCTGCACTGCCATCAAAGGAACGATGGAGGGCAAGGCTGCTCGAAATCCCTGCGCTCAATGACTGTGGTCAGCTCTTCGGTAACTTATTTTAGAGGAACTAAGATTAGACAAGATGGTGGTCTGAACAGGATGGCATCTAAACAAAGATTTGGTCACTGAAGGGTCCTCTGAAACACTGAAGAACAATGAAGGTGAAGGACTACTGTACTTTAGCCATTAGTCCTCTTTAATCTCACAGGTTAACCCAGAAGAAGGGTTGGAGTGCAAGCAGCCACCTTTAGATGTGCAGATGTAATAAAAAAATAAAAAACACGGATGTATCTCTACAGACACAACAACTGAAGATCATTTAATCAATATTAAAGGCAATATTAACAACAAATGATTCTTCAATGATACACGCCCAGAAAAATACTACTATTATAAATTGAATATATTAGTGGCCTTCATGTCAATAAGAGGCCTTACAGGCCGCAGTGGCCTAAACCAAAAACACTTGGATGAATTACGCTACACCTTGTGAAGTACGCCTTTGTTTTATTCCACTGATTTCCTATTTTTTATGTTGTGGACGGTGGACCTCAATACAATTTCCACAAAGGCATAATTAATTAAGGAAATATCCCATCCAAAATATCCAACAATCACCTAAGTGCACCTTCAGTATAATAAAACTAAAAGGCCATTAAACCTTAGACAAAGTCACCCTCAACTGTCCTAAAGTTCACCTTGAATACAGGTTTGAGAAAATCTGCTCATTATAAATATTAAATCATCAAATATGGACGGATAAGATGTTAAAAAGCAGAAATATATAACAAATCCATTAAGTGGCAAAAGAAAAGCAATAAAAAGCAAAGGGATGCTTTGTGAAAGAGGGTGCACAAACAGAGAAAAACTGTTCTGATTGGCTGTGTTTTGTGATTGACTGCTTCCTGGCACGCCCCTTTTTCACATTCAGTATAGACAGACAAATTGCCTATTGCTGGAATCATATCACATTGCGTCTGGTTAGGACAAGGTGTAATGCCCTTGCAGTCAGCACCTACTTTAGAATAGTAAAATTGTTATTATTGTGACCTTGAGCTAGCAAAAAACTGCTGCTAAAAATGCCATTTATTTATAAAATGGGTATGCAATCTATGTTCTGTAATAAATGTTGTTTTGATATCATGTTTTTACTACGCATACAATATCATAATAAATAATCCAACGTCAGTATCTCTGGATGACACTATAGTGTTATTGTATTGTTTAAAACACGGTCCCTTCACCTCCCTATAGTCAAATGTTGTGTCAGATTTATTAGGCAAAATATGTATATATAAATTTGATATCTGATAGCAATCTGATTGTTCTTGATTCTTTCAATTTTTATAGATACCATGATAAATCCTATCGTGAATTCTTGACCACAACAATCGTGTGGTGACAATCTCATAGAGATTATTTAAATAGCATATTTTGTAAATGAATGACCATAAATAAAAACCAAGTAACCACAAAAGTTAGATTACAAGTTAATACCAAGTGCTAACTTTACTTGAATATTTGCAAGTGGCAAACAGAATCGGTGTGCTTCAGAGGAAGTAGCCCCACTTGGTAAGGTGTCACTGCAGCTAACTGTGGCTGGCATAGAGCATTGTGCAAGTAGTTCAAAGATTGTGGGTTTGAACCCCAAGGGACAACTTATAAAATGAGCATATTTTATAAGTTATAACAACTCATCCCTAGTCAAGATAAATAATAGTAAGTTAAAATGACTTATAAATCTGAGTTGATTAAACATTTTAAGGCAGCAAAGGATTTTTATAGTGCACAAACACAGCTAAATTTAATCAACTTGAATTTATAATTCATTTCAACTTTCTTGACTAGTCAAGAGTTGGTATAAATTATAAAGATTAAATTAAATTAGCTAAATTAAGTTAATTCAACTATTTTTTATTTAAAGAAACTCCTCACTTGTCAAGAAAGTTGAAATAAATTGTACATTCATTAATACATAGAGTTAATTAAACTTTTTCTTTTTTTTTAAACTTTTTTTTACAGTGTAGTAATAAAATGCATAACTTGCATGCAAAGTTAGTCGCTTTGGATAAAAGTGTCTGCCAAACACATAAATGTAAATGTAATGTACTAGGAGGAAAAGAAACTATAAAGTAAAAACCTCCAAAAAGTAACTATAACTTTCATGGGACATGGACAGCAAACGTTGGCAAGACCACTCAAGAATTGAAACAGACCAAGTTTTACCCAATAAAGGTTCTTCACAGTGATGTCATAAGAACCATTTTGGTTGCACAAGGAACCTTTAAGAAAAAGGTTCTTAAAATAACAATTCTTTCTTCCTTTTTATATAGTCTTCATTTACCACAAAGGAAGTTGTGCAACAAATGTTCTGTGGATGTTAATGGTTCTTTATGGAACCATACAAAAACCATTTAGGAACCATTATTTTTTTTCTAAATACCACCAGAGATAATCATAGGTCCAATAAGTAGGTCTACTTTACATGATATTATTATGCATGCAACTAGCAGTCATAACCAAAAGGCTTTGAAAACCAAAACACCTCTAAATTTAAAATAAGTTACAAAAGTCCCTCAATACTAGCTTTATAATTCACTATTCCAGCTGCACCATCATCGGTTATATCCATAACTAATTTCTATGAATTCACAAACGACCCCCAAAACAACTTCTGGTTCATGTGCGAAGCTGATAGCGCTGAATGACGACAGTCGGATGTAGGCTACCTTCCTCTCCTTTGCGAAATCTTGAAACTCCTCGTAGACATCAAATTTCAACATCATCTGTCCGCTATAAATGTGGCAGCGTGCGCGTAACACAAACGCGTACCTTAACAGAGACCACACATGACCGGCTAAATAAGCAAAAAGCGCCACAAACAGCACTGTCATCGGAAGCATACACTTCTCCAAAACATATCAAGTTTTCACGGTTACATTGAACGGTCACTTTGGAGCGCGCCTTTGCGCACCGACTCGTAATGATGCATATTGAAGCGCGCTTCTTACTTTGCGCTTCTAAATTGCATAACGCTCATAACAGTTACGAAAATATATGAATGCACAGCATGCAAAATGCCGTTTGAGCTACAGAGGAAGTGAAAGTTTGGGTGGCATATGGCTCAGCCTCAGATCGCTGACAAGCTTTTCTATATACATGCCCGCAGGTGTTTTCAAATAGACAAACTCCATCCTGATCTCGGAGTAAAATAACTAAAGGTTACAGTTAATTAATGTTTGCACAACAATGAAATTAATATACAACGACGTGTGTCGCCCAGATATACGTTATCCACATGACAATATATGGTTTCAAATACTGACCTCGTTCCTGAAGGGTGACTGGGCGCTCAGAGGGGAAAGGTACAGTCCTTTCCACATGTATTCCTGTGGGAAATTGAGTATGTTAAACGTTTTGATGCTCCATGTTCGCCTGTTTGTCTGTCTATCTGACTTCCTGGATGAACAACCGTTGTGTGCGCACAGAGTTAAGTTCACACACAAGCGCGCTCTTACATACACACGCGGAAATACAGTGCACGAGCTCTCGACTCAACATGCACGCACTATGCACAGCACAGCACAGCGCAGTGCACTAGTATAAACCTATACATATACACATATATGTCTTACCAGAACACTACAACAAAAATATTTAAAAATAAACGCCTCACGAAGTCGTTTCCTTGAAAAGATGTTCTTGCCCATTATATATTTGGATCACAAACATGCCCACTTTGAACACTTGATCAGTTTTCTCTGAATGACATGTACATAGACAATGTAAATAGAGAAAAAAATCATAAGGTTAATCAAATACGTGCGAGTTTGGTTTGACACATTTTCCATTGCAAAATAAAATTTAGCAATATTTTGAATAATAAGTCAAGCACGTTTTGCCAAATTGCACCCTCTATCAGTCGTAGTAATTTTCTACTTTATGAAGTCTGACGGGGCTCATCAAGGAAACATCAATCGAGCACAGATGCAACCTATGAAGACGCGTACGCGCGATAGTGACACAAAACGCGATAAAAAAAACGCTTTTAATACACGATAAAACACATTGTACATGTATAATACCCGTGCAAAACAAAACACGTGCACTGTCAATGCAATTAAAATAGCAAAAAAAATACCATACCGAGTCAGCAACGCTTTATCTTTAATCCAGGTCCAACTCCATAGAAGTCCCGTAAATGCAAACGTCTTCACCCGAATAAAAGCTCTCCTCAATGACGCGCAGTAAAAATCCACTCTTATTTCTCCGTTAGCCCTTGTAAGGTATATTGCCGAGGAAAATAAACTTCCAAACTCATTGCACTTGCCGTCCTGGTGCTCTTACACCTGCAAATGGCATCAACATGTTTAATTTTCGACAGACGTCATGCGTCTCTCACGCTCGGTGTACTGATAAAACGCGAGGGAAATTAATCTTAAAAAATCCAGCATAAATACTGTGTACGGAACCTCGCGCGAGTGAAAAATATCTGACACGCATTTTACGCGTTTAAAACCCCATCGTACCTGCTACAAGGTAACAGGACTAACAAACGATTCAGCGATCCCAGCGTCTTTTAAACTCAACACCGCCACCTGCCGGTTCACAGACGTACACATGAAAACACAATGGAATGACATAGAGTGGCAGACCTGTAAAAAGGCTGTAATAGGATTACAATCTAGTGAAATGCTGATTAAAGCGACAGTTTTATGTAGATTACCAGACCTGGCCATTTATAATATGTAAGTATTGGTGCACCGTGTTGTCCTAAGACCTGCACACGCATGCATAACAGGTGTTTGTTAATCACCTGTTATTCCTGTCTGAATATGGTACTTGACTAGCAAAAATATATTATTATTATTATTATTATTATTATTATTATCATCATCATTATCATTGTTGTTATTATTATTATTATTATTAGTAGTAGTAGTAGTGCTTCTACTTACAATATAGTAAATACAATATAATGAAGATATACTCTTTCTGTACTCGTTTATTGTAGTATTAATTTTTCAATGTTTTTCAATATATTTTAACATTTTTCACCATTTGGGGCAAAATAAATTGCATCATTGATGAATAAATACAACATAATAGACATACACATTATTTCTAGTCGTTGTGTTTTATTGCACTATAAATGCTCCATTTTTTTTTTCAAATAAATCTCAATTTCTTCATCATTCTGGACATACTACATTCTATTATTAATGAGTAAATACAACATAATGGTAATTGTTGCTTTATATTGTCCTGTAAATGTTCCAAGATTTTTTTTCCAGTAAACCCAATATGTTTCAACTTCAAAATGGACATAATAAATTGAATTAATGATGATATGTAATTAATAAATACTCCGTGTTAAATTAAAAATCCATCGTGCATTCATTACAAAATCAGTAAAAACATTATATAATCATTTTAGTAGATGTTTACGTTGTTTCATAATGACATTAATATGCTTACCTGGCCGAGACAACTTCAAAAATCTTTTGTTCCTTGGTTGATGAAAACCATTGAAGTCTGGAAAATAGAAATACTCTCTCTCTCTCTCTCTCTCTCTCTCTCTCTCTCTCTCTCTCTCTCTCTCTCTCTCTCTCTCTCTCTCTCTCTCTCTCTCTTGCTCGCTCATATTATGTCATACTATCATACGCGGACTACGTTTCCCAGCATGCATTGCCTTGACATTTCGACCAATCAGATTCGTCGGCCTACCCTCTCATTGAAAAAAGGGGCGAAAGACTAAAAACGTTGTGGCTTCGCTCCGGCGATTGTTTACACTTCAGAATTTATACCTATATTTCAATACATGAAATGGCTTCGACATTACTTTCACCCATGGTGGATTATTATAACGACGAGGAAGAGTTAGACAGTGTCGATGAGGATGGCGATCGCAGTTTCAGAGGCAGAGACTCAGAGGAAGGTGATTACGTGCAGCGGAGTGTTTTAATTTATATTTAAAAACAAATTACTTATATGGTAATTTACACATTAAAATCACAGTTGGCCAAACATAAGGTTTTTCTAGAGTTGCGAGTTTAATCTAAACAGAAGTAAGGTGTGCGCGTGCAAGTGAAAACTTACGTTATCACCTTGTTATTTTTGAATGTATATCTCAAGAGCTTTATATCACTTCAGCTGCAATCATTTTATTTATTCATAATCATATTATTAAATATATGTGAGTCTGTATGAGAAGTTAACTACATGATGACGTTGAATTGTCATATGTTTGTGTATCTTATGCGCTAAGACTGTTGATAAACAGTTAACGTTAGCCTCCGAGTTAGCATCGGGAAACCGAGAACGAAGATTTTAAAACTAATGCAAACTTCAAAAATGAGATACATCGCAGCATTGATAAGCTTATAAAATAGCATGTTAGGAAAGGGAAATATTTCGTCAAACACTTGTTTTAAACTGTTAAACACTGATCTTGCTAACTCGGTTAGCCTGCTGTTAGTATGAAGAGCGGCTTTGCATCACTGCTCTGTATGTCAGAGATGTTTTTGTTTATATGTGTTTAAATGGACTTAGTTTTTATTTATTTGTTTATTATTGGTGTTGGTGCCTGTTTTAGTCTTCGTCTTTGTTGTTAGCTTGTATCCTATGGTGTCTGGGCAGTTGTCACACTCTGTCACATTCATCTTTATTTATACGTTAAGCCTTTAAGCAACATGTATTGAAAATATGTATCAGTATGTATATGTATCAACAGCTCAGTGCGACCTTTTCACATATGACTACTTTAATATCACTTAATAATTTAAAGGAAATGAGAACATCAAGAACATGGGGTTCTCTAAAGAAAAAAGTCGTGTGTGTCCACTAGATGGTGCTGTTTAGACATTTGTTGGTGAATAAATTACCATGAACCATTAGCATTTTAAATTTTTATTTATTGTTCCATATGTATTTTAATTGTTATTAATCAGACCAGAGCTCATCGACAGCAAAAAGTATTACATTTTGATAATATTGTTATTTTAAAACTAGGGGTGTGACGAGAGACACGCCACGAGATGAGACACAAGAATTTTAAAATTTGAAAAAAAATCCAAAGATTAAATGTATCATAAAATGTAAAATATATTAACTTATTTATGGCTGTCACTAACAATTAATGATTATGATCAAGTAAATAAAATGGACTTAATTGAGCAGTAGCTTTTAAAATGCCATGTATAATAATGATAAAGAAATAATAATTTGTTCAAATAAATGATTAAAAACAAATAAACACATGGCTTTACTGGAAAATAGTAATGCTTAAATTAGCGACTAATCTTGACTAATCGTTTGCAGAATAAAAGTTTTTGTTTAAATCATATGTGTGTGTACAGTGTATAATAATTATGTATATATAAATACACATGCAAGTATATATATTCAAAAAAATTACATGTGTGTGTAATACTTATATATAAATACTTATTATATAAATAGATTTTTCTTAAAATTATACATGCATGTCTGTGTGTATTTATATATACATAATTATTATACACAGTACACACACACAAATGATGTAAACAAAAACTTTTATTATGCAAACGTTTATTCACGAATCAATGAATCGTTTTGCAGCCCTAGTTAATATATATAGTGGAATATAAATCAAAATCACATCCTACTTGAAACCATATGCACTGCATTTTGACATTATGTTCCAAACATATTACTTATATTTGTCCCTATTTATTTTTGTTAGACACGGAAGATGCCAGTGAAACCGATCTGGCCAAACATGATGATGACGACTATGTTGAAATCAAAGAACAGTGAGTATTAAAAATCACATGCATGCTGATGAGAAGAGATGCTTGAATTTACGCTATTCAAAGTCATCTCCACCTGTGACGGATCACTATTAGATTAACAGCTGATCAAGCCTCTGAAAGATCTTGTTTATTATGTTTGCAGGATGTATCAAGATAAACTGGCATCCCTGAAACGTCAGCTACAGCAACTGCAAGAAGGTGACTAAAAATAATTCAGAATAAACACCTTAAAAGAGCAGATAAGAATAATGACTTTGGGATAATGATATAATCACCCATGTATACTGTACTTTAAGTAAGAGTTAAATAAAATGTAAAACACCATGCAAAATCATATGTTTTCGTTATATACCTTCATTCATCAGGCACACTGCAAGAGTACCAGAAGAGGATGAAAAAGCTTGATCAGCAATATAAAGAGAGATTACGTAACGCTGGTAAGAATGATGTGCAATAAATAAGACCGCTTATTAAACACGCACTGCCAATGTTTATATTTCAATTATATTACTTTTGTAATGATCGTGAGATTAGAATACAAAATAATCTTTGTCTCCTTCCAATTTTTGTTTCAGACCTCTTTTTACAACTTGAGGTAAGCTGTATTCAGAAATGCTATGCATGTGTTGATTTATTACTCCGCTTTGACAGCTTAATTAATGTGAAATGAATAACTCGCAGACAGAGCAGGTGGAGAGGAGCTACATCAAGGAGAAAAAAGCCGCAGTGAAGGAGTTTGACGATAAGAAGGTGGAACTAAAGGAAAATCTAATAGCAGAGCTGGAGGAGAAAAAGAAAATGATCGAGAATGAGAAATTGACAATGGAGCTGACAGGAGGTGAGAGCGCACACGAATGACACCTGGGGAGACCCTAGGTTTTTAATATTGGGGGGCACAGCCCCCAATAAGGGTGTGATTTAAATATATACTTTATACAGAGTTCCCACAGGAAAGTCTATGAATCGGGGGAAAATTTAAGGCCCAGGAAAGTTTTTGAAAATAAACATCCATAGGCACATGTCCTTGAAAGTACTTACATTTATTTTGAGACAATCTAGAGATCATTTGATTGGACAGGAAATTTGACGAGAAGCTGAAGTGCAGGATGATGTCATAAAATTCAGAGACTTTTTTAGCACACATGCCAAACTATTTGTTTTGAATGCTTATATCTTTGAAATGTAAATTTTGTGAATGTTTAGACCATATCAAAATGCTTTATTGCATAGTTGTTTTTGACACATGAAAACTGTAACAATCTATCTTACAAAGTAACACGATGTAACCTTGCTCATAATAATGCAGACTAAAATATGGGATGGAGCTGAGTCCCATTGCCATTTTATAAGAGATTTAAATTAGACTAAAACAATCAAGAATTTGTGTACAGTTTGTGGAATAAATCCCAAATATTTAGGGGGGCTAAAACGCGCCTAACATGGGCCTAGTGATGCCACTGAATGACCAAAGTGATGGTTTTTGTGTTCACTATCAATAGTATTGCTGTTGAAAAAATATATAATCCAGTCCCGATAGCCGAACGTTTAGCTATTCATTCCTGTCTGAGACCTTGTATCCCTATTTTTCTAGATTCCATGGAGGTGAAACCCATTATGACCCGGAAGCTCAGAAGGCGACCCAATGACCCGGTTCCTATTCCAGACAAGCGGAGAAAACCTGCTCCTGATATCCATATTTTAAACATTTATAGTTTTCGTGAACCTACACACATCATTTGGTTTCACACGACCATTTCTATCTCTCTCACCCTTGAGGTCTTTGCACACTGCGGTTTTCGTTTTCGTCATCCTAAAAATTCTGTCTATCATAGTGAATCCATTGTGAAAAAACCTCACAAAACAATACAAAATTGAGTCTTTACAATGTAACTTTGCACTATTCACTACGAATGAATGAATGACATAGCAACAAGCTATTGTTTAGTTAACTTGAGCACAATACTGTCAAATTTTTCGTGCAACTTTTGTTTTGAATTTTTTTTTTTGTATTTATCTTTTATTTGATAGACAGTTATAAGATAGATGACAAGAAAGTACAGGGTGGAGAGAAGGGTATCGGATTGGCAAAGGACCTCGAGCCGGGATTCGAACTCGGGTTGCCGGAAGTGCGTCTGCACCATATGTCGAACACTGTCCATTACACCATCGGCTCCGACCAACCTTTGTTTTAAAGTCACCATGAAACAGAAGTATTGATTGTCTTATTTTCCCCGTGGTGGAGTATATCCGAGTGAAACGGCTTCTGAAATGAAAATAAGGTGGGGTGGGACTTGAATTCGTCTATCAAGAACTGATTCGATCGTTTGAAGTAGAGTTGTTTTGCTAATTGCTTTTTGCTGCGATTTTTTTTTTTTCCCTCGACCCCGCCCACCTGCCATACCATATGAGCGGATGTAAAGAGAGATAGCCGTTTCTCAATATGCGTTCTTGTCAGTACTTGTGGACTTGTGAAACGTCATCAGCCGCGGCCCAAGTACTGTTCCAATTCAAAGTTCGCATCAAGCCCAAGTTCACATAAAATCCCCGGATGTGTTCTTGATCCGCCCATTTTATCAAGGATGCATCAGAGGAGACTTGTGTGGACTTATGACAGCGAAGTTTCCCAGAATGCATTTCGCGTCAGGAGTTCGTTCTTCCGAGTCTGAACTTGCAAGTTCGAACTACGAAGGACACAAGTCCGAGTTTGGCGTACTTGGTATTGAGAAACGGCTATTGTTTCGAGGAGAGGAGGAGATTTGTGTTTTTGATTAAAGATTATGAGGCCACATAAATTTTTTTAAAATAATGAAGCTCACAGATAAGTCAAATGTAAAAAATAACCCCCAAAATGACAGTTTTTCAATTCGACTTCAATACCATCCTGTTTTCCAAGATGTTTCACAATCATCTGCCACAAGGGGGCAGTCAAGGCCTAATGGTTGTAGAGTTGAGTTTGGAACCTGAAGGTAACCAGTTTGAGGCTTATGGCCCGCAGGTTGCGATGGGTTAAATGCAGAGGTCACATTTCGAATAATGGCTACCATACTCAACAAATCACATCATTTTCACTTCAGTCTGTCTCTATATTTCCCACTTTGTTCGTCATACAAAGCTTTGTACTGTGAGACGAAGTGAATCAACTTGTCAGACGCTATTCTGGATTTTGCAATTTGCTTGTACAGCAGCTCTGATTTTTTAAAACACCTCTTGTGTAAACGTGATTGACATAACGTAAGTTTTTTTTAATGTGCAAAAATATTGGACGAGAATTTTGTACTGTGGATACAGCAGGCTGTTTTTGCTACTGTAGATTTTAGAGTACATGCTGGTGGTTTTAAGAAAAGAGTTCAGAGGATCTCAGAGCTTGTGGTGGAAATATGGTTGCAATGTATAATGTTTCATGTTTTCTTAACCCTCCTCACCCCAGTTAAACTATTTACTATCTGATGAACAGATCATGGAGGATCTAAGAACATTAAATAAGGTAAGGTTACGTCTCACTAAAATGGTAGATATGCTGTGCGGTCCAGATGTTGATGTGTCTGGTAGTAAATTTACTACATCTGAGATTACTTTATAGTCTAATCCCTATTAGGGTTCTTTCTACAGAAATCCATTTTATTGTTGCACAATTAAAACTTAAAGGTGCGTTGTGTAAATTTTAAGAGGATATCTTGACAGAAATGCAACGTAATATACATAACTATATTATTAGGGGTGTATAAAAACCTTACATAATGAGCGGTATTGTTTTTATTACCTTAGAATGAGCTGTTTTTATTTACATTCACCACCGGTCTCCTTACATGGAAGTCACTATTTCACGTCGTCATGTATCAATGTGAAATTGATGATTAAAATCAAACTTTGATACCCACAATCTCATCATTAGATTGAGACTTTTACTTGGATTTTAAATAGGGTCACATACTGTCTGCCAATCGCTTTAAATTATTATACAAGCATATACAGTAACACAACAGTGCTAGTTAGTTTCTGACAAACAAAATCCAGTTGTTTGTCCATATTGTGTTTTATACAATTGATATATAACCCATCTTTTGCTTCATGTCCTTTATAGCTTAAGTCTCCAAAAAGACCAGGTATGGACGTTTTGTCTTTTAGAGGTGATTCTCCATATATTTCCCCAGACATTTTCCAATCAGATTATTCAAAAGCTTTTAATGATTTTAATTGAAACAAATGTTTGTTATATTTCCAGCATCTCCGGCCTCTCCCGAGCATCTTCCATCCACTCCATTGGACACCCCATCCCAGCGGTATGAGGCACGAATCGAAGAAGGCAAACTTTACTATGATAAAAGATGGTAAGTTTCTCTATATTTTATGAGAGCAAATACATGAAGCTGATATACACAGACCTGAGTTGCAAATATCCCTGCTGAAAAAAACAGCATACCAACAAGATCAGCATATTTTGTGTTTTGGTGCTGGTTTGCTAGTGAACACCGACAGAAAATTAAAAGTTGCGATTTTCTATGCAGATATGGCTAGGAACAAAACTTTTATTATGGCGTAATAATCAAGAACTTTGCTGCCGTAACGTGGCTGCAGGAGGCGCAATGATATTACGCAGCGCCTGAAAATAGTCCCCTTGGTTACTTTCAATAGCAAGGGACTATTTTCGGGCAGTGCGTAATATCATTGATTATTATGCCAGAATATAGATCCTAGCCTAAAAAAAAACTGCCTAAAAAAATGCAACTTTTAATTTTCCGTCTGTCTTAGTACACAATGTTACATAATAACAATGATTTTATGCAGTGCCCAAAAATAGTCCCCTGCTATTGAAAGTAACCAAGGGGACTATTTTCGGCTGCTGCGTAATATCACTGCGCCTGCTGCAGCCATGTTACATCAGCAAAGTCCTTGATTATTACGCCAGTTTGAGAGTATAGTTCCTAGCCATATCGGCCTAGACATTCGCAACTTTAAATTTTCCGTCGGTACACGATGTCACTCCAGAAGAGTCAAGTTTTAAATAGGAAAAATATCAAAACTCTTCGGTTATTTTTAGCGAGATGCTAATGGTGTAATCACATTCAATAGATTATGCTAAGCTATGCTTAAAGTGGTACTGCCAGACCCGGAGATCAGCTCCAAAACTGTAAAAATCTAATGTTTACCTATAAGGGGAGCTGGAAAATGAGCATATTTTCAAAAAAAGTGGAATGTCCCTTTATTTAGTTTTTTTTACTAACCACAAGATGGAGCCAATGCCCCACTTTCTAATCCTCTTATATCACAGTTTACGTAAAGGATGCTGTCACATTGCATAGACAGATTTGACGTAAGATGTGTCTACAGCATCACTGCATGCATTCAGTTGTGCTAATAATAAAGATTTATTGATATTATAAAGAGTCTTGTTCACTTACATTTATTCACTTAGAAGACACCAAAGGAATTAAACATGAGGCCAGCCACTAGAGATTAAGTATTAAGCATGCAACAATATAATAATATGCACTTGTGAGTGTTGCGTTGCTTTTAACAAGAAGTTATTTGACTGTTACTTGTTGCGTCTTTCTTTGAGTCTTGTCTGCCTTAATGAAAGCAAGAAAATCTGACCTTTTGCCGAACACTATACAGACCGTGTGAATCTTTATATAGCAGATTGTTCTGGTCCTGGAAGCTGGTTGGTTGATAACAGTACTTTAACCATAGCTCTGACCTCTTCACTAAGTGTTTCTTCAGCTCAAATTATAGACCATTGCGGTAGCAGCGCAAAGGTCATGGGATCGAACACCGGGCAATAACACACGTACTGATATAATGTATAGCTTGAATGCACTGTAAGTCACTCTGGATAAAAGCCTCTGCCAATTGCATAAATGTACAAATCGCTGTGCAGCATTCATAGCTGACCGTCCATCAGTATGTTGCATAGCAACACTTTTTACATGGCAGAGTCCATGTCTTCTAACTAAAGAGTCGCAACGAATGATTTTACTTTAAAATGAACATTTTAATAAACATTAGTGTCCCTTATTATGTAAAGATTATAATATAGTCACAGCTGAAGGGGTTGCAGGGACTCGCTTCATGTCGCGCCTAACAAGCCCTTCAGCCGTGATTATATTTGCCATACAGCACAGCCTCTAAAACCATATTGCATATTTAATTCAGTGGAGGGAAGGAGATTATTTTGTTTTATGTGTTAGTGGCATTAAACATCAGAAATGCCTGTGGATTTGCATGAGCATGTCAGCACGCATTCATCCAGCCGTGCCCTTTAGACAGTGAGTCGCAGTTGCTGTCAGCGCTGCAGTCCAGTCACAATATCTTTGGACACCAAATGTACCTGCAAGTATATAATCAACAATATACATAAATGAGTCTTGGATTACGTGATCATTTGGCAGACACTTTTATCTACTTGCAGTGCATTCAATCTATAGATTTTTTTATTTGTGTATAAACCCATGACTTTTGCATTGCTAACACAACGCACGGGTATATTTGTAGCAAAAGATTAGGGCTGTCCAAAGTTTAATCGCAATTAATCGTATACAAAATAAAAGTTTTTGTTTGTATGTATGTGTGTATTGTGTGTAATTATTATAATTTAGGGAAGAGCAGGGCACAACCTAATGCTTTTTGGTTTTGGCTCAATCATTCAAAAAATATTTGAGTTTAATTATATTTTTACACAAGCAACACACACATCTCTGCTACAAATTAACATTTGAAGTTTGTTTCTAGTACTTACCATTCTTGGACAATTACACCAAACGTGACAGAAGTGCAAATGTTACAACTTACCCCATAGGTGGGGTTTATTGTAACAGGCAGGGGGTTAGTTGTAACACTTGCTATAAAATTAAGTTTGCAGGCAAATATTTCAATATGTTTTTTGTCAATATACTTGAAGTGAATATTGTTTATATATCTGTCTATAGTAGACAGGTATCCACACTGTATTCATTCAGCCAGCCCTTTTCTAACAATATTTCAATTATAAACGGATACAAATGTGTAAATATGTGAGAAAAAGCAGCACAATTATGAAAAAATATTTTTTAGATGTGACCCAGTCTGTAAAAACCGTACTTAAGTTTCAAAATCAAATTCTGAGATAATGAGCATCAAAGTCTGATTTTAGCCATTCATTTCAATCTTTGACGTGACTTTATTCAATCAATATTAAATATATGAACAAAATAAATTTGAGTCACGATTTTTGATAGGACATGCACATTTATTTTGTTGGCAGCCAGCAATCATTTGTGTGTAGCCTATTTAAAACAAAGGCAAGAATTACGCTAACGTTTGCGGTTTTCATATCATAAGTGCTGAGGGGTTAAATGTAACACAGCGTTACAATTAACCCCGCTGGGTCAAAATATTTTCAAGCCCACCAAAAAAAGTTGCTAAGAGCTGCAGACATATTTCAAAATGATGTTATGTTTTAGTCAACAAGACACTGATTAATATGACATAGCATTGGATTTGGTATCTTACACACCCAACTTAGAAACCGGAAAAAAAAATATAATAAAAAAATGTACTTGCATGCCACCAAAACACTCGTTCATCAATAACGCTTTGGAAAAACATTATACATTTCCAATAATTTGCGGGAGATCGTCTTTTGGCAGCATGAAAAAAATACTGGAAAAACAAAACGCTCAACCTTGTGCAACGATGTAAACAGTCCGTGTTGAAACTAACCCCCGTGTTAGTTTTTGCCCCGCACACCCCTATATATAAAAACACATATACATAAACATTTAAGAACATTTTTATTTATGTATTTTTTTATTTATATATAATACAAAATATTTCAAAATCTGAATAAATATATCTACACTTGTACATTTTTCTTAAATACATGCATGTGTGTGTGTGTGTGTGTTTATATATACAAAATTATTATACACAGTGCACACACATATATTATGCAAAAACAAACTTTTATTTTGTTTACAATAATTGCGATTAATCTTTTGACCAAAAATACAGTGTATGGGTCAAAATAATACATTTTTATTTTATGCCAAAAATCATTTGTATATTAAGTAAAGATTATGTTCCATGAAAACATTTTGTACATTTCCTACCGTAAATATATCAAAACTTTATTTTTGCTACTGCTGTTAAGGACTTGACATTGGAACAATCTTAAAGATGATTTTGTCAATATTTTTTTACACCCTCAGATGACAGATAGTTGTATATTGGCCAAATATTGTCCTAGCCTAACAAACCATACATCAAAGGTTATTTATTCAGTTGTCAGGTGATGTATAAATCTCAATTTTAAAGAAATTACCCTTATGACAGTTCTTGTGGTCCAGGTTCACATGTGTGATACAGACAGCAATGATCCTTCAAATATGGGTGGACCATTAAGGGTCTATTTCATGCATTCTGACTTATGAATTGTGCTAAACAAATGCAAAGTGTCAGAAAAGGATTTGAGCTTGTCACAGAGTATTTCTGGGCCAAATTCATGCCACCTCTTTTCTACAAGTTTCGAAAAGTTTTTTCAAACATGGGTATCCATTACGTATCAGTGACCCCATATTCCTTTTATGGGCACTTCCCCCGGAAAAGCACGCCCACACGTCAATCAAAGTGAAAGCGAGAACGAGGACGCTCATTAGCATTGTTCCTTCAAGTAAAAGTCACAGGCATCACTGCACACGATAGCTTTGATGTATATCAAGAGTTAACAAGGGCACTAAAGAAGATGTGGGTTTTTTGGATGTTAGGAGAAAAAAGCCTTGTTCAGCTTTCCAAATAAGCCAACCTCATGGAAACAATGGATATTGTGTGTTTATTCGGGGTAACAACTTGTGTCTTTGTTTAACTCTGGATTTTGTTGAAAAGTCCCAACCGGGTCACGAGTCGCAGGCGCTAAGTCAAACTGTCGGAAATCAGCACATAAGTGCATATAATGTAAACGACACAAACATGTAGTGAATCATAAGTTATCCAGAGATACTGCTATAATGTTTTATGTGTGTTGCTTGCTCGCTATTCCCAGAAGGACACTTCATGCTTTTCTGGAAACATTTGCTAGAGCTGATCTGTCTTTTATAAATCTGATAAAACTAAAGACTCTTTGGAGATATGAAGGATGTAATATTACTCTGTAGGTACTCAAGCTTAACATGAGAAACAGCGCATGTTATGTGAGCTTCAAACAGCCCGCAGACCTTCTCTAATTGAGTGAACATGAGTCGTATTAGACATTACAGACATTAGGGTGGGCCGTTTTGACCTGAGTTAGTAAGGAGACACCCAGAAACACCCTTCAGCGCTCAACAAAAAGGACTGCCCGGTTGCCCGGGGCAAGCGTGAGAGATGTTCGGGCCAGTAAAAAGTATTATCACTTGCCCGATCGGGCCAGTGCTTCACCCTCAGACACTAAAATATATTTTCATCAATGTATATTATTTAAAATCTTGGAAGCAGACATTTACTTGGGTAAAACATGACGAAAGAAACTATGCAATATTTTGCACAGTTTGCTGTCAGTTTACAGGTTTCATATTGACAGATGAATACGCTCAGTTTATTAAATAGCCTACGTCTTAATTTAATAAATACGCTTAGTTTATTTAATATTAATTATACATTTATTATGTATAAATATATATTTATTTATTATGTCTCTTGCAAACTATGAAGGGACAATGAATCAATACACTGACATGGTAATGCTAGATTAGACAAATACTTTCGTACCGTAATTTTGTCACTTCTAGACAAACGTCTGGCGTCAGGGGGGAAACGTTTACCTCGATGAAGGAAAGTTACTGTCTCACCAGGCTATGTTTATTCGGCTATCCAGTGTTGAGCTTCGATGAAACTTCACAAGACCGGCGAGATGGGCGGGAGATACGCGACGTGATTGACAGCTTTGACACCAAATGGATATACGTGAAAATCAGATGACATGATTTCACAACTTTTCATTGGCTATTTAGATATGTGAAGCATACTGTATACGGAAATGAACCTGGACATTCAATCCGTCAAAAAATGTCAAAATCGGCAAAATGGACATTTGGACAGCGACGATATGTATTGTATATACAATTATATTTGACTTTTGAATTATTATTTTTAAATATGTGATACTGACAGTTCTTTAACTCTTTCCCCGCCAATGACAAGTTTTTCCGCAACACCGCTATTATCCACTAGGTGGCGCTCTTCCGCAACACTTTAAACCCGGAAGTATTGCCCTATCGCAAGCTGCTGCATGTCCGTGTCTGTTTAAAGATCGCTCTGAATGGGATCTCTATGAAAAGTCCGTCACAAAAATTATGGAATTATCTCTGCTTTTTGCTCAAAATGTGGTGTTTTGCAGAAACCTACCCATATTCAAAAGCTGATTACAAAAGAACCACTGAAGGTAGGATGAATCGTTTTTTTTTTTGTTTGAAAGCAGAGGGTCAGTTCTTTCATTTGGAATATTGTATGTTTATATATTTGAGGAAGAACATTTTCTGGAAGACATTAAACTTTTGTGAAAATCATGAAAAACGCTGGCGCTGGCTGGCAACTTTTTTTTTTAAACGCTGGCGGGGAAAGAGTTAATCCGGCCAGTGAAAATTTTGGCAGGGCAAGTGAAAACCTGAACCACTGGCCCGACCAGGCCAGTATAAAAAATAATTTGCGTTGAGCCCTGCTCTTGTAAACACATAGCAATGCCTTAACACCCTATCAATAATTCATTCGCCGCCAGCCTTTTTTTTTTTTTAAGTTGCCCGCCAGCATTTTTTGTAATTTTCACAAAAGTTTTACAAAATGCATTCCAGAAAATATTTCTTCTAAAAATATATAAACATAAAAATATATCATATGAAAGAAAAGACCCTTTTGAAAAGTTGCACGCCAGCATTTTTTTTTTTAAATTTTCACAAAATGCATTCCAGAATTTTTTTTCTAAAAATATATACACATACAAATATATCAAATGAAAGAGCAGACCCTCTGCTTTCAAATAAACAAACAAACAAAACAGGAAAAAAATATTTATCCTCTTTAATTTTTTCTATTTATAAACTTAAAATTTAGCAAAAAGATGAAATAATTGCATTTTTGTGAAGAAATTTAGTTAAAGATCAGATTCAGAACGATGTTCAAAACATACACGGAGTGTAAGATTAGTAAATAACATTTTGGCTTCAGTATTTTTTTGTGGTATTGCAGATTAACATAAAAATTCTTTTTTTTTATGCAAATGTTTTCTCTTAATTGACGAGATAACTCATCAATGGTGGTGAAAGAGTTAAGGGAGCAACTTGTAGCCCCTCCCATATTAAAAAATAAAGTTAAAATCACATTTTCCTTAGCATTATTATTAGGGCTGTGCAAAAATATCGATACAGCTAATTATCTCCACTATCGATATTTAAAAAAAACTCAAATCGCTCGGTGTGCGTCAAACGATCTCCTCCGCCGCTGCTGTAGTTGTCGCTGTCCATTTGTCTGTCATATACGACCATTTGGCCAATGTCTCAGAAGTTATCGGGAGTGAGAAAATGACAGAAAATTAAAAAATGCCTGCAACTTTCAAAGTCGATGTGTGGACGCACTTTGGCTTTAAGAAAAAAATCAGCTCTATTTTTTATCGTATCGTGATCATGTCCATTCATTCAAATTCTCAAGCGTTTCCTAACCTAATGATTTACGTATACAGGCAATAAATTAAGCCTAAAGTTGGTCCATTTAACAACCTTCAGTGACAAATGCTCTTATTGTCCCAGGTACCATAAAAGTCAAGCAATCTATCTGGAGTCCAAGGAGAACACCAAGATTAGCTGTGTCATCAGCTCAGTGGGGACCAATGAGGTTTGTGTCTGATTCTCTTCACTGATTGGTAATAAACAAATGACTGCGCTCTTCAAACTAATGGCCTTCCTCCGAGGGCAACAAACAGTAGGTTATTGAGATCAGACCGAGCACTTTGGAGCGCTGTAATTTAGTTGCTCTCATTTATCGTAATCTGCTTCCGTATCACTGTACAAGGATGTCTGCGCAATGACTTTTGCCTCATTTGCATCCTTTTAACGCCAGTGTCAATAGATGGACGCATAGATTTGGGCTCTTCTTACTTGCTGAGCCAGATGCTTTAGAGAACAAATCACAGTTTGGGATTCATTTGGAAGACGCGGAGGATAAATTCCTAAGTGCTTTGTTTTCTGATTTCGATTCTCTTGCAGATCTGGGTGAGGAAGACGAGCGACAGCACGAAGATGAGGATATACTTAGGGCAGCTGCAGCGAGGAGCCTTCATCATTAGACGCCGATCTGCGGCGTAGACATCACGCCACGTCCTCTTTCTTCCTCTTCTGTATATTTTTTTAACGAACATTTCAACGCTCTTCCTGTTTTACCGAGTCACCTACTGCATACTTGCTCTTCGTCATATTTTTCTTCACACATACAGTATATACCTTACCAAAGTATATCATGAAATGTGTATTTCGAATGAATTTTGCATTGCAGTCACTCGACTTCAAACAATACATGAGAACAGAGAAAACGCCACGTGATTGTGCCATTGTATTTTTAGCAAGAGATTTGTAAGTCACGCAATAATCTGTTCTCTCTGTTAGGACTTTGTAAATGTGGGATTTCGAATTACTTTGCAACTTTTAATATTGTATCCAGTCGAACGTTTAAATAAATTTGGCTCACGCAGTGCAAACGACATTTAATTCCACAGCGTCGCTTTGTTTTGTCCCATTAAGAGACGGGTTGGTTGACCTTGTTTTTTAATAGCCCTTACAAAGAATGACATTCATTTACGTGTATAATTATGCAAATTTTTGGCAAATGCTTCTTCACAGAATGACTCGCAAGAACATGCGAGTAATGTGTTTGCCGTGATTATTTAAGGAGGTAACAAAGATGCGTGCGGAGCAAAGATGGGCATAACGAAATATTCAAGATGTCTATAAGCTTGAGAGTGCAGACATGCTCATCTTGGAGGTCAAATGTTTGTCTAGATAAAATATCTGTATTGTGTATGATAATTTTCTTCCAAATACCATAATTTTGAGGTTCTGGTACGATACTTGAACATATCCAATCTGGCAACACTGTGCAGAAGGGCAAATGCAGACGGTATCACAGGTGGAGCAGTGGCTGTTCGTGCATCCAAAGTTCAGCCTCTTTCACGATCACGGCTCTTCAAGGCAAGATAAAAATATTTTCATCATCAACTGCAAGAGAAAAGCGATATCTGCGCAGCGGTTCCACCACGTACCTTGTGAAATGCCCATAAGTATAAAAGCAGAAAAGCACAGAGTCAAAGTAAAGCAAGGTCCCTATGGTGACCATACGTGCCATTTTCCCCAGACATTTTCAGGTGTGTCCTCCGGAATTCGCATTTGTTGACTGCATATGTCATCGAGGTACTCACATTTCAGTTAAAAATATTATAAAATGAAGATTTATTTATCTCAACTTGTTCCCCGCCATTGACGAGTTATCAATTAAGAGAAAACATTTGCATTTAAAAACATGTTCCTGATACATTTTTATGTTAATCTGCAATACCGCAATTATGAATAAACTGAAGCCAAAACGTTATTTACTAATGTTAAACACTGGGTATATTTTGATAATCATTCTGAATCTGATCTCTATCAAAATTCCTTTACAAAAAATGCAATTATAATCCTGGCCAGGATGTGTCCGGGGAAAATGGCTGTATGGGTGTATCTGGTCACCCTACTGCTACCAAATGCATACATATCTGCAACTGAATGGTGTATTTTTGGACATTTTGAAAGGGTAGGGACTGTCGTAGTGACAGCTTTTGTACCTTTATTTCTGAGAGTGTACGATGTAGAAATAATTTGGTCCAAAATGTTGTATTTTGAAAACCGATAAAGCCGCCTGGTAAAATCAAAGTTTGTTACCTTTTTCCGTTCTGTTGTTTTCTGACTTTTTACCCTCCCGGAGACTGCACCTTATTTTGTATCTCCTGCCATTTTCACATTGATGTCTGATTGCATTTTCACCTTCAATGACAGACCATTTATTTTCTTCTGAAAAACACAGAATTTGTCCCCAGGTTTTGTTGCTTGCAATCTGAAATCTAGATTGCTTGCTTATATTTTCTTCCAATGTTTAAAAAATATTTTTACAGCTCAGACCAACAAATAGTCTCTGATGAGCTAAATCAAGATGATGTACAGTTGAAACTTTTCCCTGTGCTCAGATGCAAAACCCTCTAACTGCGTCTGACATGTTTTCTTGTAAACAACAAGCATTTTTTGTGTCGCACTGTAATTGATTCTGCCAACAAAGCTGTATTTTTGAATGACCCGAGGCCGGGATTCATCGCATTTGAAGAGAAAGTATTTAATGAACGTATGCACATGCTCCTCACATGTTTCCTAACATTCTGTAAAGATGAAAATTAAAATGATGTTAGTTGTGTAACAAAGCATGTTTCTACAAAAAAGCATTTTTTTTCCACTTCTACCGCATCTTTAAACTGTGAAACCCTGACAGCGAATTTCATTACAGATGAAACTGTGACAAAACTGTTAAACCATCGGATTTGACTGATTCCCACTTTTTCTTTACCCTCGCTTAGTTTTCCAGGAAATGAAACTGAAAACATCATGTCTAATCTCCACTTCTAAAGTCTCATTATTTAATAATGAGTAGGGTGTTTGATAATGAGATTTCTAAATGAATCCACTAAAACTCATTTAGTCTTTTTCGTATTTGAATGGACAGTTCTGCAGGGCCGGTCAACGTTACATAAATCACCGTTGTAATCGATGATCCCTAATTACCCGAATCAATATTGGTTAGGGTCAACAAAGGTAGCATGGATGCAAATGCATGGTATCAAGCAAATAAATGTTTAAAATAAATACTCGCTATTTATCTCAGAAATGGTCTTTAACTTTTTATTTGCTCTTTGTACAAAGCTTTCCATTAAGGCCGCTCGGCAGTGAACATTTAATGTCCCTTATTAGCGAGAGCAATGAGAATCTATAAATCCGGATACCTGTGTATTTCTCCGTGGTGGATTTTAAACACAGGTTCCCTGCACACCAGCACAGCATTCTTTGGCTTTCTTCAGCATCCTGGGTTTATTCCCATCTGAATCAGTTTCGTACAGCCGTGTGTACTAAATGCCCGGCAATTCCCATCTGAATCCGTTGTTGCTCATGAGATGTCTGCATGCCTGGATAAAGTTTGGCCCCTGGGCTTTGGTGGCTTGTTAAAAGCAATACAGGTTTGATGTCACATGTGGGATTTGTGTGTTTATTTTGGCACTGTAAAATAAACTTAAAAAACAAAGTGTTCATGCTGCCTTAAAATTTTGAGTTAATTTAACTTAACTCTTTCTCTGCCAGCCTTTTTTTTAATAGTTGCCCGCCAGCATTTTTTGTGACTTTCAGGAAAATGTTCTACTAAAATTACAAATATATCAAATGAAACAGACCCTCTGCTTTCAAATAAACAAACACACAAAACGTGACAAACGTTTCAGTATATTTTCTCTGCTTATAAACTTAGCAAAAAGCTGAAATAAATGCATTTTTCTAAAGGATTTTTGTTAGAAAACAGATTCAAAACGATTATCAAAACAAACACGGAGTGTAAAATTAATAAATCATTGTTTGCTTCATAACTGTGCGCCATCCAGATAATCGCGGTATTACAGATAACCATAACAACTCATCAGGAACACGTTTTTTCATGCAATTGAGATAAAAAAATTTAAAAGTAGAGTCAACTTAACTTTTAAAGGTTAGCATGTCTAGCACTTTTTGTATGTTCGTGAATGTGGGTAGACTACTTTTATTCAACAAAGACAAGGTAAAAATGGTTTTTCATTCTCTGTCCCCTTTAAGTTGAATTAACTCGAGGGTCCGCTTACAGTGCGTGTGACGCAATTTCCGTAATCAGAAGAGTGCATGCATCACCAGATTTTTTTAAACCCTGTGTTCACATACAGTAGGTGACGCATGCATGTACATGAGAATGTAGTATGTAGCCCAGAAGATGCTTTTTTTGCAAATAATTTTTATTATTGTTCTTAGGAAACCAAACTTTGGCAACAAAAGCATACAGCACATGTATTCATACAGTACTTCGTTACAGGCTGGCCAAAGTCACTGAAAATAAATTAACATAGATAAACATGTTTAACAAACACTTAAAGTGTAATTAATAATAAAAAATACAAATAAATAAATAAAGACATTATATATATATATATATATATATATATATATATATATATATATATATATATATATTTATTTATTTATTTATTTATTTATTTATTTATTTATTTATTTATTTATTTATTTATATATATATATATATATATATATATATATATATATATATATATATATATATATATATATATATATATATATATATAAAACAGGTTGGTTTACAGTGATGGCTTTTTTTGAAGCTACAAATATTTAATTAAATAAGTAAATATTTTCCATCTTTTAAATTGACTTCTTTAATCCTGGCCCCAAGAATGTAGAAGATGCATTTTTAGTGCATTTTGTCACAATGTGCATGCATCATGTACGTAAAAAAAACATACATTGCAAGGCTGTGCGTTCGACTGTTTGCATACACATAAAAACAGAATGGGGTGAGTGGGGCGCAAACTAACGCGGGGTTAATTGTTATTCGGCTACTTTACATATTTATACAGGGTTTTTTCTCTCTATCTTCTGTGAATTTGTTCAGGTTTTGATGTGTTTTGCTTAAGATATTGAACAAAGAGGAATCAAAGTAAATTTCTTCATGTTATTATGTTTTTTCGATTTCTGAGTTGGGTGTCACCAAATCCAACCTTCACCGTCTTGTTACCTCAAACAACACCATTTTAAAACATATCAGCAACTCCAAGTACCTGTTAGCTGGGATTGAAAACATTGTCACACAGTGTTACAATTAAGCCTCCAGTATACAATGATAATGAAATGAAAACAATGTAAATACTATTCATCAAAATGATAACTGTTAATACAATATCAGGGGAAATAACTGACCATTATGATTTTTTTTCTGAAAAAATCAATTTGCATTGATGCATAATACAAGGATGATTAGATGAAGAATCATGGATGGATGAATGTGTGGATATCTATCTATTATAGGCAGATATAGAAACAATATCCACCTTTAGTGTATAAACAGAATTTAATTTTTTGTTTGTTACAGTTAACCTATGGACTAAGTTTTAAGGTTTCACTTTCTGTGTAATTGTACGATAACAGTAGGTCCCATAAACAAACTTTAAGTGTTAATTTGTAGCGGAGATGTTGAATTATTTTTTGAATGATACTGTGCTACTTTGTGCCTTGCTCACCCTACTCTTGGCTTAGGTTTAGACTTCACATGAGGATATATGGGGTTCCTACAAAAAGGTTCTTCTTGAGTGGATTGGTCTTTTATTCTATGGTCCATTTTAAACAAATTGTCCGTGTTCAAAGCTTTGTGGCAGTCTGTGGCAAACAAAATAGCATTTACACAGTAATGCACTTGAAGTCTCTATAGGGCAAAATGATTTAAAAATAGAAATGTGGAGCAATTCTTCCTTAAAGCACTCATGTTTTTCTTCTGTTACAAATTGTGTGCTAGAGTATTTTCTTCAACACCAGCACTACTTTTTTAAATGGATTACCGATTCCAAAATTTTACAAGGTTTGCAGGATTTACCCCATAACAGGAGTTGAAAATTGAATAAAACTTTGCACAAATAACGTTAGTACGCAATTTCATCACATTAGCCCCACGATGAAAAGTCTTGTGGCTATGCTTTCAAACCCTGCACTTCCCCAATAGACTTTTGTTGTAAGTGCATCACTGTAAACATAATCTTTGCTTGTTTTTACGAACCTATCGAATCAGCACCTTTAAAATTTTACGAGCACTGACTTTGTTAATGAAAACGACTGCATGTTTACAAGCCGTGCTGCTAAACAAACCCCTCATTATTCGTCTGTTCCCGTCTTTTATAAGAGACTGCAGATGTTCAACACGGATAAGGGACGAACTAGTCGAGCCACACGTGATCTTTTGTCCTTATAATGTTTTTTACCCAAACGTGCAATTGAGAATGCCGGTCAAGCAGGATTCGTCATCTGCCGAAAGCACATTAAAGGAAAACACCACCTTTTTTCAATAGTTTATTATGTTCTCACCTCAACTAGTCTTTGTACAGTGCGTTGTGAATGTGTTAGCATTTAGCCTAGCCCCATTCATTCCTTAGGATCCAAACAAGGATGAATTTAGAAGCCACCAAACACTTCCATGTTTTACCTTTTTAAAGACTGTTACATGAGTAGTTACACGAGTAAGTATGGTGGCACAAAATAAAACTTTTGTTTGGAGCCATGGGAATGAATGGGTAAATAAATGATAAACAAAGGTCTTCTGAGGGTAATCTGCGCGGTGTTGTTGTAGAAATATCCATATTTACCGCGCGGATTACCCTCAGAAGACCTTTGTTTATCATCCTGGAGCCGTTAGGACTTATTTTGTAAAGGATGGACGCACTTTTTTTGGACTGGAAGGTCATGGACTATGTGGACCCCATAACATTACATTTAATCAACTTAAATGATCTAAAACATTTTATAAAATATCCGAAAATGTGTTTGTCTGAAAAACGATGGACATATGCAACTCGGACAGCTTGGGGTGCATGAGAAAATCATGGGTTTAATATCATTTTTGGCTGAACTATCCCTTTAACTCAAAAGAAGATATTTTGATAAATTATGGGAAGCACACAGCAGATTGTAACCATTGACTTCCATAGTAGGAAAAACAAATATTATTAAATATTGTGATAAATATAAATGATAAAGAAGATATTTTGATAAACAATTGTAAGCACACAGCTGATGGTACCCATTGAACTTCATCATATTTTTGGAAGTCAATGATTACAATCAGCTGTGTGTGTGGCTCAACATCATTTATTAAAATATCTTTCTTTGTGTTCATCAGAAAAAAAATAATTCATACAGATTTAGAGGATGAGAAAATAATGACAGAATTTTCATTTTTGGGTGAACTATCCCTTTAATGGTTCTCCTCGGTATAAACGTCTCTGATTTACATGTTATCTTCGTATTGTCCTCCTGCATGCTGATGCTTAACAGCTGCTATGTAATTTTGTCATTTTTCACACACGTCTGTTTCTTGAGGGAAAATTAGAGCCAAAGTGGAAATGATGCTTTGATTATGTGTTGTGAGTGTGAGTCAATACCGGCACAAGAGAAATTGTTTGTTTGTTTGGCCTGTGAAGCGATTTTAAATCTGACTGACAGGATGCTTTGTCGTTTCCTCTTGACATTTGCAGGCAGATCTTTAAAAGCGACCATAGAATCAAGGTCTGATGCAAGAAAATGATGGGCTTTTGTCGCTGAATCGCTGCATTTCAATAGTGAGCAAGCGCTTGAAGAACGGAAAAAAAAACAATGAATGTGTTGCATTACTCACAGTTTGGTGGTTAACTGCGTTCACTGTTGTTTTTCATAGTGTGGGACACCAGATAAATTGTCCTCGGTTGTGTGGCGAAATTAATGTTATTTTGACAAATTGTGTGTTTTTTGTGCTGTTCAGGAGGTTCTGGAGAGCTGCCGTCTGGGGAACGGATGGTATCACAATAGATCGATAAAGCTCAGTGTGTTCCACGTGATGAAGTGGAACGAGGCCCAGCATAGCATGTTGCATTTGTCGCCTGTGCACTTTTCTACAACCCGGTGATTAATCGATCAAGCCCGTCGTTGTCTGCAGGCCGGTCGGATTACTGCTGGAGATTGGAACGCACCGGAGGACTGCTCTTTTATTGCGTGAGAGCAGATGGAGGGATGATTCAAAATAAACAACTCCCACGAAAGACTTCCAGACCGCATGACTGAGACCTCTCAAGTGTGTGTGTGTGTGTGTTTATATAGTACGTATGTTGCTTGAAAGATTGAAGAAAGGTGTTAGGATGTGGGATGTGAAAGCTGTAGCTGGTACAAGTTTCTGGGTCGGATGTAGGAATGCTTACGACCCCAATCTTTAAATTACAACTCCACAAATATTTATAAAGTACAATGATTAATGAAAACACATGTGCAGTTGACACTTTAACCCTCCAAAGTTCAAAACAAATCTACACCCTTGGTACATTGTTTTCATTTTGAAGGTTGCGTTATTAAGTCACATACATCATCAAGATGTATTATTTCTGGCCTTATTTCAGAAAAACAATCGTTACATTTTAAAGTAAGAATAAAACTACACTTATTATGTCTTGTGAGGAATAAAGAGTCATTTTATTATGAACCTCAATGACGTGTGAGAAGCAAATGCGTGATTCTCGCGAAATTAGACTTAGGAGGTGTCATGAAACATTTTGATAAAAAAAGTAAATGCAAAGTAAGAGTATTAAAATAAGAAGCATACAGTTACAAACATCTCTTTATGTACTATTTTGCACATGATATCAAATGACATCATACACACTGCAAAAAAAAAATTTCAAGAAAAAAAATCCTAGTATTTTTGTCTTGTTTTCAGTAAAAAAACATATCTAAAAAATTCTTAAATTAAGATGCTTTTTCTTGAGGAGCAAAACTACCCAAGAAAATAAGTCTAGTTTTTAGACAAAAAATTGTTTTAAGTGATTTTGTGCATAAAACAAGCAAAAAAATCTGCCAATGGTGTAAGCAAAAAAATCTTGAAAGTTTTTCTTAAACACTAAATTAAAGAAAAATTTGCTTAACCTATTGGCAGATTTTTTTTTGCTTGTTTTACGCACAAAATCACTTAATTTTGATATTTTTGGTCTAAAAACTAGACTTATTTTCTTGGGTCATTTTGCTCAATAAGAAAAAGCATCTTAATTTAAGAATTTTTTTAATATTTTTACTAAAAAATTACAAGACAAAAATACTAAAAATTGAAAATCATTTTTTTTGCGCTGTACAAACCAATTCTGTTGTTTTTTTCCACATTTAAGGGGAACATTTTCATTAACGCAACGTTTCCATGATTGGATTTGGTTTTTTTGACATGGAAATATTTATAATTAAAAAATCTGAAAAATAAAAAGCTTCAGTGCATGTTATACTATAAACATTTACAGTAAAGAAACATGTGGTATTTGGTGATCATTGGTAAATGTAGAGACAATAATAAGGAATATAAATGTGTCCAAGACCAATTTTCACATCATCGGCAACAATTTTCAATCATTGTTTAAGCCCTCAAGGAACTAACAATTTCAAAAGAAATTTGTTGGAGGGGACATAATTGACTGTGACACTCAAGATGGCTACCAGGTAAGCAGTTCTTATTTTTTCTCTCCAGATAAAAGTTAAAATTTTGTTTGTCATAGTACCTAGACAACTTTTTAGTTCTCATTACCGAAACATGAGTTTGTAAATGCATATATTTAATGTAGGCTAATATCATGTTGCAGTAATGAAAATTTTTGATAATGATAATCTAAAAAATGTAAATAATTCTAAAGGAAATTTTTTTTTAAATCCTCTAAAAATAATGGTTATAGTAAGTTCAGACCTTAATCTTATATGTGAAAAAAAAAATGGCTTCAAGGGCTTTTTTAAATTTTTGATCTTCTAAATCTGGATTTCGTGAGAATCACCCAAATGCGACCTCCAAAGGAAGCACCCTTTGGAAGGAGAGACAACTTATATTGCCTTCTAAGGCCCTGTCCCAAATGGCGCACTTCATGTGGACTAAGTCTATGAGTCTGTAGGGTGTCCCATCTGTAATTTTTACACTCTGGCGTGGGCTCATCAGCACCCCCTTTGCACCCTTGATGCTGCTGCAAGCTCCACGCACTTTACCTACCCAGAGATCCTTCCAAAAGAGCAATCAGACCAATCAGACGACGGATGAGAGGAGTTTACACTATTGGGCAACTTCTCTTCCTATTTCCGGTGCAAATATGAACTATGAAATATGAATATTCGAACCAGAGTCTCTCACACCAAAGGCGAGTATCTTATCCACTGCGCCCTCACCACCCCCTCGCTTCGCCAGCAAGAGTTGAATATTGAATGTTCAACTTTGGGTGAAACGCTCAGCTTGTCAATGTCACTTCTCACTTGGCTGTCCAATCACAGTGAAGGAGGGGTGGGATAAATATCACAACAACCATCATTCAACGATTGATAAACAAAGTATCATGCCAACTAAAGTCCTTAAAAACCTGGAAAGCTCCTATAGTCTGCATCCACTTGGTGTTTCAGACATGTTTAAATGCTTTGGTGTACACGCCCTAATACAGCATATTTATTTGTTTTTATGGATCCATGTAAATGAGAATCGTTTTGACAGTGTACATTTTTTTCAAATACACAAAGGTAAAAAAAAAATTAAACCATAAGAACCCTATATATATCTGTGTTATATATTTTTCCTTGTTCATGATTATTGTGTACGTATGAAAGTTATTGGGCCCTATCTTGCACCCAGCATGTATCATTCGTATTTTGCACCGGCGCACAGCGGGTTTTTCCCTCCACAGACGCACGTCGGCAAACTAGGGAATGAACTTGCGCTCCCTGGGCGGTTCAGCGCAAAAAAAAGAGGCGTGTTCCGGCACAAACCATCCCTGATGCCATTTTGCAGTTTCAAAAAACAATTGCGCCACTGACCAGAAAAAAAAAGTTTAAAGTCAGTGGCGCACTGCGCATTGTTTATTATGCTATTTTAAGGGCGCATGCTTGACCATAATGTATAGCGTGCACAACGCGCACACACTTTGCTTATCTAATCTACACAGATGCAACAGTTATTTTTGCAAATCATAAATTGTTACACTAAAAAATATTAATACATGAGATAAGGGAAATCATAGTGGTGAGCATTGTGGTGATAGTTTTTATTTATTGTGTGGCTGTGTTAAAAAATTCTCATGCAAATAACGATTAAAATATTTTCATAAGTTTGTTGTGTGGCTGTATTACGTTTATTTTATGTAAATAATAATTAAAATGTTTTCATAAGAAACCTTAATGTATGTGAACTTGATTTGTAAGAGTACTTTGGGGTTGGACCTTGCTTGCGTTTCTTGGGTCCGATTTCAAAGCCCCCAAACCCTTTCAGCGGTGAGGGTGGACGCAGCGATGTCCTGTGCTGGCGTCAGGTCCTGAGGCAGATCCACCTCCCGTTACACGGCGTGCCCGATTTATGCTGGCAAGCTTTGGATTCCCCCGTCTCCTGACATCATTGTAGTGCTTGGCGCAACGATGGGGATGCCAGCTGATGAGACAATTGTGGCTATTTCCTCTCACGCCTGTTTAACCGACGCTGATTTGGGCGGGTTTCTCCTATCCCCATACAAAACAACTTCTCTGTCTTTGACTGCTCTTACAAGAACGTCGGTCTCCTCCGCTGTGAACCGCTCCTGGCGTGCGCCTGGTAAATCCGTCATAATAATAGCAACCCGCCATGGAACTTGCGCTCTTGCATTTAAAGGGAATGTTGGCTAGCGTTCTGATTGGTTTATTTGACGTTACGCCCAAACCACACCTATGAATAATGAACCTACTTCAGACCAACCCCTTATTGATTTGCGCCTGGCGCAAGAGTTATTTCTCACGCCGGGAAAATAGCAACAGCGCCCAAGATCCGCCCACAAACTCACTTGCGCTTCGCGCTTCGTACTTGCGTTTCAGATCGTTAAAATAGGGCCCATAAAGTTTTGGTTGAATCATGATTTGTTTGTTAAAACGTCCATATGCACATTTCACTAACAAATTTGTGCATACGCATACTTAGCGAATGAGACCCAATGACTGTAAATATTCTTACAGTATATACTAAAATGTATATAAAAATTTGTTTTACCAAAGCTTTCTCCTGGCAATTCTTACATATTTTGTATGTTTTTGTACCATTCACTTTGTATGAATTAGCTTAAATTCTTGTCTAAAATACTTGATTTTACTCAATAAACGTGAGTGTTTTACATGCGGGGTGCTACTTTGTGTTGATTTTTTGGGCTTTTGAAGCGATTTTAATTTTGATCGACATGATGTTTTGTTGCAAATCTTTAAAACACGGATTCAACCATGCAATCAAGATCTGATGGAAATGATGGGCTTTTGTAGCTTGAATCGTTGTCAGACTTAGAACGCTTCTTTTCAATAGCAAATAACAAACAGAAGCACTGGGAGAAAGGATAAATACAATGAATGCGCTGTATTACTCACAGCGTGGTGGTTAGCTGCATTTGCCATCGTTTTTCTTATTGATGGAAAGCAGATTAATTGTCTTCTGTTGTTGGGTGAAATGTTATTTTGTTTGTTTTGTGATCACTAACTATGTATATGTTAAGTGTTTAAATCCCCTACACGTCTTGCTTCATTTGAAGTCAGCAGACGGCAAGGCATGTCAAAAAGGTTTTTAAACAGAGCCCGCTTAAAAACAGAGGGATTAGAAGTGAAAATATCACCACGCTGTATGCCGATCTGTCCAGGAGTGTGTGTGGTTTTAATGACTGGTCTCATTCACTCTTTATGGTTTTTATGGCTCATGACACTGTGAATATCATCAGTTTCACTCTTTCTTCACACATATTTAATAGAAAGCCATGCACTACAGAGTCTGAGCATGTGGCTTTCTGTCTGCTACTGTAGTCGTGTCACTTTGTCTTTCGTTCCCTTTATTAAAACTGAGCAGAAAATTACCTCCAATTAGTGTTGCTGTGACAACGGCGAGCTCAATTTCTTTTTACAGACCTGCTGCTGAATTGTTCGGCTCTCAGATTTTTATTGTAACATTTCATATTCTTCCCAAAGAAAACCCCATCGAGTTCATACTGTATTTTGAGTGGGTCAGACAGTTTGTACTATGCTAAAACAGCTGAAGACATTTGTTAATGCCAAATTGGTTTCATTGTGATAGTTCAGAGAACATTTATTTCCTTACCAAACATACTAACTTAAGAGATCTTAAGCGATAATTATCAATGTTTAAATTCTTTTAAAAGCAGCAAGAATGGCTCATATTTCACAAAAATTGTAGCAATCGGACAAGCAAAAGTGCGTACTTCTGCTCAGACCCTGACGTGGCGCTATGCACTTTTCGTAATTTTTGCGTACACACTTTACGATCAAATCTGTCCGGCTGCGTGCTTTATAAATGAGGCCCCAGGACCGACGATCACAACCCCTCATATTTCAGCAGAGTAGTATCGTCCCTGAAATGAAAGTAGTACCAAGTAGTATTTATAAATCTGAATTATTAAAATTAGCAGATCAAAGTGCAAATGCAGATTTAATTGTTAAGATCACACATAGAAAAGGTGAAATACAGTAGGCAAGTGTGTGTTTATATATGTGTGTGTGTGTGTGTTAAACAATATGAAAAGTCTGTGACGCATAATTGAAAAAGTGTGAAAGGAAGAAATGGACCCTGCAGAGTTAACACAATTTACTTTAAAATGGTCTGATCTGGATTAGTCAGAGGTGTTTTAATAATTGCTGGTGGGTGGGTAGTTCACCTAAAAATGAAAACATCGTCATCACTTGCTGTTGTGTTGTTCTAAACTTGGCTTATTTTTTTCTTTGAAACACAAAAGCAAAAGCTTTATTGTTGATTTGAAATATGATGTTTGATATATCTTCACCCTTACTTTCTAAATGAATCTAATAGCATTAAAGGAATAGTCTACTCATTTTCAATATTAAACTATGTTATTACCTTAACTAAGAAGAGTTGATACATCCCTCTATCATCTTAGTGCGTGCACGTAAGCGCTGGGGCGCGCTGCGACACTTCGATAGCATTTAGCTTAGCCCTATGGAGACAACTTAATGCCGTATAGTTTTGCACAAAAATGAAGTTTTGCAAAAAATAAAAAAGAATTAAGCAATCAAAAAAATGTTTTGTGAACAAAAATCAATGTTTTGCAAACAAAAATAAAGAATTGCAAAGGAATGATAAAGTATTGAGCAGAAAAAAATACGTTTTGCAAGCAAAAATAATAAATTGCAAAATAAAATAAAGTTGTGCAAAAATAAAAATATAATCAATTACAAAAATCAATGACAGCTGTAATCCTATTTTATCTTTGTCACACATTTTTTATTGCTCAAACATACTAAATCATTAGCAAAGCTCATTTTATTCTGCGTTTCAGTCAAGCGTGCGCTCACGATACCAGTTTTCCTTTGCGCTGCACGTTTCTGTGCGGTTCTCTTTGTGGCACTGATTTGAGTTGGGGGTGGAGCCAAGGGATTGGGGGTGTATACAACTCGCCCGCGTGTGTTACGTCATCAGCTTGAGTCGCAGACTGTGGTGAAGCTGAATAAGGAACCACGGACATGCGGCTGGATTTACGGTATTTGTAAAATATTGTTTTCTTTTAGTTCGCTAGTATTAATATGGCGTTTAGTTAACTAGATTTGTATTAAGACGTTTACTCAAGTTAAAGAAGTTAGAGACTAATTAATGCGGTGATTATATTATCAGTACACTTGCACGCTACTACTATATGCAGACAAGATCAGTAGAAATACTTCTGTATTATAGTTTAACTATGGTATTTTAAACCATAGTAACCACAAATGTATCATGGTCCCACTACAATAACCATAGTTTAACCATCGTTTTTGTAATACTACTACAGTAATACAAATGCAGTAAAACAAAGCCTGGGTTTATCATAGTAAAGTACAGAAGTATTTCTACTGATCTTGTCTGCATATATTAGACTGCAAGTGTACTGATAATATAATCACCGCATTAATTAGTCTCTAACTTCTTTAACTTGAGTATACGTCTTAATACACATTTAGTTAACTAAAGGCCATATTAATACTAGCGAACTAAAAGAAAACAATCATTTACACACACCGTAGATCCAGCCGCATGTCCGTGCTTCCTGATTCAGCTTCACCACAGTCTGCGACACGCGGGCGAGTTGTATACGCCCCCAATCCCTTGGCTCCACCCCCACGTCAAAACAGTGCCACAAAGAGAATTGCGCAGAAAAGTGCAGCGCAACGGAAAACTGGTATCGTGAGCGCACGCTTGACTGAAACGCAGAATAAAATGAGCTTTGCATATGATTTAGTATGTTTGAGCATTAAAAAATGTGTGACAAAGATAAAATAGTATTACAGCTGTCATTGATTTTTGTAGTTGATTATATTTTTATTTTTGCACAACTTTATTTTATTTTGCAATTTATTATTTTTGCTTGCAAAACTTATTTTTTCTGCTCAATATCATTCATTTGCAATTCTTTATTTTTGTTTGCAAAACTTTATTTTTGTGCAAAACTATACGGCATTAAATTGTCTCCATATTAGCCCCATTCATTCAATGGTACCAAACAGAGATAAAGTTAGAAGTGACGAAACACATCAACGTTTTTCCTATTTAAGACGAGTAGTTATACGAGCAAGTATGGTGGTACAAAATAAAACGTAGCGCTTTTCTAAGCGGATTTAAAAGAGGAACTATATTTTATGGTGGAATAGCACTTTTGGGAGTACTTCAACTCGCCTGAAAAATCCGCTCCCCTTCTCCCTCTCATAATGGGAGAGGGAGAGTGTTACTGCGCCGAGTCGAAGTACTCCCAAAAGTGCTATTACGCCATACAATATAGTTCCTCTTTTAAATCCGCTTAGAAAAGGGCTAAGTTTTATTTTGTACCACCAAACTTGCTCGTATAACTATTCGTCTTAAATAGTAAAAACGTTGATGTGTTTGGTCACTTCTAACTTTATTTCTGTTTGATACCATTGAATGAATGGTGCTAAGCTAAATGCTATCGAAGTGTCGCAGCGCGCCCCAGCACTTACGTGCACGCACTAAGATGATAGAGGGATGATTCAATTACCAACATAAGACCTTTATTAATCC